>NW_026849446.1:0-196715 GCF_030869305.1 Colletotrichum tamarilloi
ACTTGCGGACCTCGATGGCAGGCAGTCAGCAGTACAGTCATCTTTCTCTCATGGCAAGCTTGAAAAAGCATCTCAATTCAAGTGCTGGGTGGGCACTACACTGTTTTATTAAAACTGTATTCTTGTAATTGTGACTCAGAAAGAATTAACTTTCTTCGATAACAAGGTACTCAGAGAGGGGTGGTGGTGGTGTGTGTTGACAATTGGCACATTGGCTAGCGGCGGGTTCATCTGAGTAGCGTAGCCGATGGCATAGACTCAACTCTAATCAGATATCATTGCTTTTCATTCTGCTTGGAGGGGCGTGTGCAGTCATGTCTTTTGGTATTGAGGCTGTCTTGGTATATCGACACTCAAGAGGGTTGATCTAGGATGCGTTCAGGGGATGAGGGTCCCGGTTCCGAGGAATGGAATTTGAGTTGCTGGATCCCTGAAGGCGACTCAACACCGGCGCTTGTCTCATCTGTCCTGCGTTCCCGATCGGAAAGAGAACAGGGGACTCTCAGAAGGGGTGGTCGGTTCCACGTGCTCGGGACCAGACTATGAGTCGCGGGATTTCCTAAGCCTGACATTTATGTGTAGGAACGAGGCTCCAAGAGAGGAGAGGAAAGGGTGGTGTAGGTGAAGACGCACTGTGACAGGGGTCGAGGAGAGACGGACTGAGACTTGTGGCGTACGCCGGCCGGTACGGGTTTTACGCGGCGACGGGCAGCCGGCCTCCACTAGGCCCAGAACATGGGAGTGGGTAAAAGACAATTGGGATGACTGAGGAACGAACGGAACTACGGAACGTCGTTCATTGAGGAATGGAAAATGGGTAAAATCGCGCGGTGCGGGAGCCAACAGGAAGAGCGATTTGCCGCAACAGGGTGCCCGTTGGTGGCTTGTCTGCCTCCTCCATAGAGGATGGGCTGGACTCGGCGTTCCCAGAATCCTCACGACCTCTTATCAGCAGCCATCATCCGCGGCGTTTTGAGGGGTCGAGACATGAACCGGCGGGAATGTATCGGATGGAGCACTTGCGGGCCTTAGCCGTTGCTCGTGGGCTATCGTTTTGACTTGTTTCTATTGTCTTCCACGAAGGCTATGCGTGGTTTTCTTTGTTTTTCGGAGGGGGGCTATTCCCACGCGTTCCTCTTGTGGCAACAATGCCGCGGCAATGCCACGGCCGTTCATTGAAACACACAAAAGGCGTTCCTGGGGAAGCGTTGGAAGCCAACTTGTGAGAAGCGGTGGTGTCTTGAGTCTTGCGGTATTCGATATTCACTTGGGTTGCTGGCAATGATGCTTGCCATTGCCCTGGATTTCTTCATCGCCGACTGCAGTAGGATAGGCGATCACCATGCAGCTTGGTTCTGCCTCTGGTGGAGTCCTATCCTCATCTGTAATAAAACCCATCAATATACGGGATTTATCTCGCATGTGGACTGGCCGACGGGCGTATCAGCTGCATTCCAGATTCTTGCTATATGCATGTCTCTGCCACTAATGCAGCTTAACGATTCGGGACATGCACAATTACCCTCGGTGGTTGAATATGCCCCCCTGGTCTCTCGCCCAGAGACGAGGCTTCGGATTTTTTACGCTAGGGAAAGCTGGAAGATGGGATCCGGGGAATGCAGGTTGGTCCTCATTGGGTAACTGAAAGGCCCAATCGAGGATAACCTCGTTCTTGTCTATAACTTTCGGTCTCGGACTTTTGCGACAGCTGGGTTTTGATGGGTGGTTAGTTGGTTCGGCAATCCACCCGTCAAAGAAGGGGTACTCGGGGTTCATGCTGCTATTGGCAGCCCAGGCCCAATGACTTTTGACGTGAAGCGAGAGAGAGAGGAAAGGCCTGCAGAGTGGAGAGATTGACGGACAAAGTGGATGAGGCAACATGTCTCTCAGTATTTGCGTTTTGTGCATTAGTGCCTCGGAGCTGAAAGATGCAGCTACTGCAGGATTCACAGGGGTTGATGCAATCGAGATCTACATGACGAGAAGGAGATCGCCTGCATAATGAATGGCGACATTGAATTCTTATGGGAGGTTGAATATCATTCGGTGTCAGGTAGATATCGCCATTCTGATGTCTTTCGTAACTTGAACTTCTCACCGAGGTATGACGGCAGGGTCGAAGGTCTGCCATCAGGAGTCACGCCACACATCCTACCTTGTTCTCATTGGAAACTGTGGCTTTTTGCCGAAATGTGATTCTCGAGATTTCTTGGGTCTGAGTAGCTTGTCACACAAGGCCATGGCGACGTCAAGATGATTCTAACAAGAGTTTAGAGGCGAGCTCCTGGACGATATCGTTCCCCAGAAGGCTGTCATCTAGACATCGTAGTCATCATTGATGATTGTAAGACGAGGGACGATTTCATGGTTGCAGCCACAGGTATCAATGCCCGCTAATGCGTGTCCTTGACACTGTGCTTCCAATATCATTGAACACAATACGAAGATTTGGGGCGGGAATGAAGACGGTCATTCTAGCCTCCCACCAGGTTCATACTGATGCCCGGCTTCTCATCGAAGTAATCACAAGGTCTCTATTTCATTGAGAATCTTTGATAGTGTCTGTGTATTTCTGTCGGCAATTACTGGTGCCCTTTTTGCTGATGAGGCTGGTATGCCTAGGCGACTCTGCTGGTCTCAATGTCGGTCATACTCACCTCATCTATATCTGGGCGACCTTCAGCGTATTCTGTCTCAGCCATCAAACTTTGCAAAGGTACCTAAGTAAAGAACAGAACCCCTCGATCTTTAACAACTTTGAAGCCTGCTCCCTGAAACCTGGAAGTTTGAAAAAGCTCGTCCAAGTACATCGGCGGACTTTGTATTGATCAACGCACCATACAGGTGTAGACCATAGAACGTGATTCTAGAATTATAAAACCTGTGACTTTGCTAGCTTTCGAGCCATATTAAGTTGATTCGGTTGTCATTTTCATTGGTGTGAAAACGACCTCGCCGTGAAGCCCTTCAGAATGTCTCGTGTTGGTTGTCCAGAGCAAAATCAGCAATATGGTGACAAATGCCACGCGAAATATCAACGAGAAACGATACAGACGCAGCAAGCGAATAAAACCACTTCAGCCGGACTTCAAGACTTTTCCAAGTGTTCGAGGTGCGGCCGGCTAAAAGCTCTCGCTACACATCTAGAATACCACGTTCCACAGAACTTCTATCTGAGCAAGATATCAGCTGTCAGACCAATTCTAAAAGTGAGTAACTTTGAATGTACAGAACATGAGCAAGGCGAACAAAAAGACAAAAACTGTAAGTTCTAATCAGAGTAAACTATGGTCAAGACCTTGAATGAGATAAGAACAGACTTCCGTGGCGCAATGAGCTGCAACTTCATTGACAGCACTAAACGCGTTACATTTCAGAGCAAATCAAACGACTGACTAGAATTCGGCAATATAACTCAACAGTGGTCACTACTGTAACCCTCACTAATTCGTGTAACTTATACGAGTTGAAGAATACAAAAAGCGCACACGTTCGACATTGCAGAAGTATTTGACATTGCTCGTGCCTGCTCAACAACTTGACATCGACGACGTGGTATGTTCGGGCCAAAGTAGAATCGATTTAAGTACTTTATGAGTTGGTCAAATTGCCTCTAGATACAAAGCCAAAACCTTCCAACTCCTTCTATGCAATGGGGCCGTAGAAGCTGAACTTGCCGTTCGGGTCATACTTGGTCTTCAGAGACTTAAGGCGATCCTGTCTCCATTGTTCGCTACCATACCACTCTTTAGGACCCTCATCACCAAAGGCGTAGTTCAGGTAGACGTGCTGCTCAGTGCGGCCACTTCCTTCATGGATGATGTCACGGAGCTGGTTGCCGAGCGTGGCGGCCTTCTGGTCAAGCTCAGTGCCGTTGGGGGAGTAGGTGATGAGAGGCGCGAAGAGAAGATTATCGCTACGATAGGCGAATGCAGTTGAGTCGCTCGCAATGGCCTTGACACCTTCGTTGGAGTAACCCTCGAACATGAAGAGAGAGTTGTTGAAGGGTGAGTTGCCGCTGATAGAAGAAGCAAAGAGATCGTAAGCCTTACGTTGAGCCTCGATGTTGTATGACTCGACATAAATCGGGAAGCGAGGGTTGTTCAAGCCAGCCTTCTGGCACGGGATGGAGTCAAGAGCAATGCCAGTCCACGTGGCTAGGTCAAGGTAGGTTCCCGAGGCTGGAGTGGCAGAGATGGGGCCGATATCCCGGAAAGGCTGAGTGTAAATGGAGTCGACGGTGGTGACGCCCTCCTGGATGACCCAGAAAAGAATGATGGGCTTGGGTGAGATTAGTAGTGCTCATGGACAACAACAAGATAGTCGAACTCACATTCACTGGGTCCGCATCTGGGTTTCTGAGCCAGTAGGACCAGTTGATGACTTCTGCGGCCTGTGTACCATTCTTAAGGAGGTGCTCATTGGCAGCTTGATAGACTTCCTCAACCTTCTCGCCGCTGAAGATAAAAGTCTCCACCGCCCAGTCGCTATGTTCGATGTCATAGACCTTGACGTTAAGAGAGGTCACGATACCAAAGTTGTGACCCGCGCCCTTGACAGCCCACCAAAGGTCCGAGGTCTCATTGATGGTCTGCAAGGTGCCATCGGCCAGCACAATGTTCATAGAAACAAACTGATCGGCGACCAGGCCATGGTGGCCCTGAAGCCATCCATGGCCTCCTCCGAGAGCAGGTCCGAGCGTGCTGACGCACTCGCAAGTTCCCGTTACTGTAGCCCATGGTTAACGATACATTTTGACAAGGTATAAGTGATGGAGATAAAGCTAGAATGGAACTTACCAGTCTGCTTGCCGGCCTTCCATAGCGTGTCGGTGACGAGCTTGGACCCGGTACCACCACCAATCTTGGCGGTATTCCCGTCTGCAGCAACCTCGACACCGCTCAGCTGGGACAAGTAGATTTCGATACCGCTGTCCATCTTGCCCAGAGTGGTGATAGCGCCATGCACGCCATTGTATGCAAGGAAGGGCATGCTCTTCTCGTTGGCGAATTTGACCTGTACGCAGGGTAGTGAGAACCTGCTTCGCGCCTGGGTACACTCGGACGAAAGTAGAGTCAGTCACTTACAGTCTCTGCAACATCGTTCTCAGTTCCAGGAATCACTACGAGGTTGGGCTTAGGTGCATCAAGGTTCGACCACCGGATAGATGCGTTGGTATATTCGGCAGTGCCCGGTTGGTAGATCTTTGCAGTAGCCGAGAGCCTATCACCGAGCTCAGCCGTATCTCTCGCGCAGATGCCCCCGAGCAGTTGACGAGCGACAGGAACGTTCAGGCATGCTGAGGTGATTGCCCATGCAGCAACGGCTGTAAGGACTTCCATCTTGAATCGATGCATCTCGGCAGGGGGGAAAAGGGCAGAAGGGGGAGCCGGATTGGCAGTAGATAAACTCTCGATAAACCCAAGGATGCAACTGGTGACACAGAATCTGGCCCAAGTGTAACCTAGATGTCAAGAGAGTTCGAAACGAATGTGGTGGTAGTGAATGGACAGACCCCTCGTGGTTGAGTGCGCCTGGTTCCAAACAGTCAATCCGTCGACAAGCAGCAGCGCTTCGACCATTATTTATCGTACATGGGAGGTGTGATGGCTTCTGTAAGCCAAGTTTACCGGGCGCAACGCTGCTTGCATTCTTAATTTCGAGCCCTTGCTTGGGTGCCCCTGACATGCATGCGCCCCTGCTTTTTCTACAACGGAGTCGCCAACCAAGTTGATCAAAAGTGGTGAAAGCTCCTCGCAATCCTCGTCAATATCTGTCGCTTTAGTCCGCGTATCCCGGGGAACACAACGACGAATTGTCTAGACTTATGCGCTTTCTCGATGCTGGAATTTACCGCATGTACTCTCTGAGAGACCTCTTTCTTTCCACGCAGGTGAGCGAGATGCCTCGATATAGCCCCCCCATCTGAATCCACGTGTCTCTGCCAGTGTTCATTTGTAAGTGAGTTACATTCATTTACCAAACTCCCAATCAGCATGAATACCGCAGCGGAGCCACATCCTCCAAGGTTACTTCGAAGAGGGAAATCGTCCCATGGAGTCCAAGCGTAGCGAATAGTTCCGACCAGTGTTTGTAAATCCTGCGGCCCGTACCATGGGACACCTGTGCAGCGACGAGTCCGACGGCTGCCAACTTCTTAGTGCCAAGTCAAGTCAAGTCAGAGACAAAACTCCGAATACTACCCACCTGTTGCACCTCTTTGCACTCCGGCGATGAGATATATTTCACTCTCCACAATCCTCCACCATTATTCTGCCTTCGATGCGGCAACAAGACGTTAGAGACTCGGCTGTGCGGCACTTGGGACGGCGCAGCCACAAAATCCCTCGTGCCCACGACTTTTGGGGGGTATCTTCTGTAGTGGAGTACCTTTTCTCGGCGCTGCTCAAGAATTCATGATGCATTTACACCAGGATCAGGAAGTAAGCCGAGGCAGCTATGGCCCAGGAAGGTTGATTGAACGTCAGGCTGGAGAGTCTTCCCGAGTCTGCGCCTCACCGTGCCCCTTTGCTACAGAAAATCTGGAAGGCGTCTATCTTTCGGGCCGCTTTGACCTGTCAACCATTCCCTCGGACCCATGTGAAGTCTCCCGTTTCCTTCTCTTCCTTCTAGACGTGTTCTCGGGCATGACCGTCTGATATGAGAAGTCTGATTAAAGAATACAGCTGCTCGTGTCCGGGGCTGGGCCCTTTCAACTGCAGCCCCATTTGTAAATCATGGGCCGTGTAGGTATGGTGTTCGCAACTCGCCCCCGCCCCCTCATCGCATCACCCGAGGTATCCTTCTTACCTTATCGTAAAGAAAAGTATTGGCAGTGGGGGCGCTCTACACCGGGGGAAGCACCCGTGTTCCGCTTGGGCCCCCTACAGGGCTCAAGGGAGCTGTCCACTTCCGAGTCAGGGGGCAGCCATGGATTCGATTCCACCATCATGATCTAGGACCTTGGCAAGTGGGGGATAGCTCCGCGAAGTGAACGCTGAATAGTCCACCGAACGGTAGAGCGGAGGCAAATTCGGCCCAAGACAAGGCTGCGAAGCTGTGTTTGTTTTATCACCTCCAATCTGAGCTGATGCCAGGAGGCCTGCGGATCGAAGTTCGCGGAGGAAGCGGATGAGGGCCCAATTCTTAAAGTAAAGGTATCCTTGCCTTTGATCCCACCACTTCTTCCATCTAGAAACCCTGCAAAGGGCCAGGACCACGGAGACAACTTGCACCGCCAAGGGAGAGATGAAGGAGACCATCGGAAGCCGGATGATGAGCGAGCGTAACATATTCCTGAGCCATCACCGTTGCGGTAGTACCGAGTACTGCTCACCAGATGCGGGATTCGTCCGACGAACATGTTTACAGATCCTTGAAACCTTAGAAACCGCACTATGGCTTGTATTGGTGCATCCCATACATGAAGTTTGGTTTGCACTGTCACAGCTCGGAGATGGAATTATGCAGCAGGAACGGCTGCATGGGTTCCCTGCAAACTCATTCAAAGTCGCCTTGCGGATAGTAGGGTAAACGTCTCCTCCGCCATGGGTTGCATCAGTTGGGACTCTGCACTCCAACTTGGTGCGTTTAAGCCCGTTGCCATGTTTCCAATGATGGATGTTCCGGTTCTGTTGTACTAGTGATGGATCGCAGACCCTGATTCAAACATCTAGACTTCCTCCTTGATTCAGTTCTGCTCCTCCTGGGCTCCAAGGATTTAATACTTGTACGAATGACACTCCGCACTTGATTTTGCTCTCTTGGTCGGTCGTTTCCTCAGTCATTGGACTTATCTCGACTCCACTTAGTCGACTGCGACAGAATCTGCCAATGTCGACCACCGATCTCACGGACCCGGCTGCACAGGCTGCCGCTGCAGCTGCTGCCGAGGCAGGACGACAGTTCACGATCGAGGCCTGGACACTTTACGGCATCGGAGTGATCGTTACGGCCTTGAGGACGTACGCCAGAGCAAAGGCCGTTGGGATCCGGAATTTTCGGGCTGATGACTATCTGGTGTGGGGAGCAGTTGTATGTTTTCTTGTCGATGATGCTACGACACTAAGCAAAGTTTGTTGCTGATCTTCGTCTCCTTTATGCAGCTTTTTTACACAGTCCAATCAACCCTAGCCTACTCCGTTGGCAACATAGCTCATGGGCTCGCCAACAATGGTATGACAGACGAAGAGCGAGCAGCACTATCTACTAGTGATCCGGAATATCAACTGAGGTAAGTGACATTAATCCAATGTCTGATGTCATAAAGTGAATTGGTGAATAGAGTCATCGGCTCGAAGATTCAGATTGCTGGGTGGACCACTTATTCCGCACTCATCTGGCTGCTGAAGCTTGCGATGCTGGTCTTCTATCTTCGACTTACGGTACTTTCCCTCTCATCCAGCCCTATCACATCATATTTACCGACTGACACATGCCCTTAGGAAGGTCTAGGTCGTCGATATCGTATGCGCATCTGGATTGGCTTCGGTCTGGTGATCGGGACATTTGTCGCCTCTCTTGGAGCAGTGTTCTTGTCGTGCATTCCATTCAGCAAGTATTGGCAAATCAGCCCGGACCCTGGTAGTAAGTTTATGAACCCCAAAGCCAAATGTGTGATGCATCCTCACCATTTCTTTTTTAGATTCCTGTCAAGCTGCCGTATCGTTACCGATCATCTGGACCTCCTTCGCCGCGAACGTCTCGACCGATATATATCTCATCCTGATTCCTATTCCTCTTTTATGGGAATCAACATTGAGGCTCGTCAAAAAGATTGCGTCGACCATCGTGCTTGGTGCAGGCATCTTCGTCCTGGTCTGTGCCACGCTGAAGAGCATATTCGTCCTCGTGGTAGGTTTCATCGATCAAAAAAGCCTCTCGTTATAGGCCTTGTTTGTTCACTAAGGCCTCATTTGTTCACAAACTAAAACTGAACTAGGATCCCGTCAATGGTGCCCAACTTGCCGGCGCATGGGGTACTCGCGAAACCTTCGTCGCGGTCGTCACCACGAACCTTCCTATGATCTTTCCTCTCATTAGAACATATCTCAAGCCTCTTTGGCCCAATGTCTTACGATCATCCAAAAACACGAAAAAGGCATACAAGACACCGAGCGGCTTCCAAACTATCGGGGGCGGCCACGGGGATTCATCGCGCCGGACTGGTCCTCCAAGCGCAAACCCTGTTGCCTCCAACGTCACTTTCACCGAAAGCGAGGAACGCATAATGAGCGACGTTAAGTTGCAAAACCTTAAAGGCTCTTCCACGCCTACATCAGGCAAACCGTCAAACGGTATTGTGGTGTCGAACGAAGTGGAGATCATTACTGAGGACAGAACTAGCCAATTTGGTGAGCAGCGCCCTCAACGAGCACATGAAGCTTGGTAGTCTCGGGATTATTTTTCTTGATTTTTCACGTTCGATTGGTTATAACTTATGTCTGGTTACTTGCTCTATACCAATTTCTATCTTCAATTCATCAATTCTCTATACGTTTGCAGGCGTTGAGCGTTGCCTTATACCGCGAGTAGCATGTCTGACTTTTCCATGCAGTTGAACGCCATACCAAAAGTTGGCTCGACTGTTAAATGACAGAAAGAGCGTGTTCATTGGTCATTAGAGTGGAGGAAATAGCTTCATTCTTTGTGAAAAGTAGCATAAAAGTCTCCGAGGTTCCTTAGACTGACTCGGCTCGCACGATTTGAAACTCTCCTTGGTCGCAACAACCACCACGAAGGTTTCTGCGGACTCGGGGGATTTCTGCCCATGACGGAAGCTTGAGTAAAAGTCTCTTAAGTCTGAGAGGGACTAATACATAAATGACACCCATGTTCGTGCAATCTTTGCTGCTTTGCGAAATCTGTCTGCGCAGAGAAAGTGACAATAGGAATTATCTAGGAAGGCAATTTCAAGACATCCCAATTCATATCTGCCCCATGTTTCGGGTTTGAATTGCGCGCCTATGTGTCTGCAGTAGCAGTATTTGCTTGATACGAGGCCTAGAAGTGACACCTTAAGGTTAAGCCGCATATTTTCAGAACACAAAGAATCAATACATTGCTAACTTAATCAACGTTCACTCAATATTGCGGATGGTGTCTCCTTGGGAGAGGATAGGGAAGCTCTTCAAAGCAAACTCAGGCGCAGCTGAGGCGTAGTCGCAGCGAACCTTCTCCACATCTCCACACAATCCATCAACCTTTTAGTCGAAACAGCCACTGTCTTGCCGGTGCCTGAATGCTACGTTCTGAGGCTTCAAAAACAACTCAACCAGTCGGGCTGGAACAGGCTATTTGGGGCCCACCTGTTATTGCTTGCCTACAGTTGTGGTTCCCAGCGGTGGGTAAGGTGACCAACCGGCCTAAGAGGCCTCCCACTTCCCGGGCCCTCTTTCATCGGTTCTCAGGGTGTACAAGTATCAAGTCAACCCGAGTAGATCTCACGATGAGACGATGAGCAACCAAGGGAAATTAGTAAGTGTTCCTGCCTCGGTTTCTAAGAATACCTCTGGCTTGTGTTCATATAATCTCAAGTCTTTGCCAAGATACTTTTGAGAAGCAATGCGTGAAGTCCATAAGAACCGGTAGAAATGAAGGAGACTTTTACTATCATGTAGACATTATGATCCTCCAATAGTCTAGCCGTGGATTCAGGCTTATTTCAGACTATTAGTTTGGCTTGGGATACGTGGGTACAACAAAGGGTTGCAAGAGTGTGGGAAGGAACATAAAAGTGAGATTCACGTTGAGAGGCCGGTACCACTAAGAGAATAAGAAATCACTTATTTCAGCAGAGCATATTGCTGTTTGCTACATGCATGAGCTTGGGTTTACCTAATTAGTACTCCATTGCGAATCTTTCACGTTGGTGCAATGATTTGGCCAAGATTGCCCTGATTCCTGGTCAACCCCAGCAAACCAGCGGAGCCGAAGAACGCTGCCATCTCTACCTAGCTGAGTGCGCTGTGGTCTACCAATCTCGAGGTCGAAGCAGTCGGATATTTACACAAAGAGTAAGTTCTGTTCGGTTGTGAGAATCCAGCATTTCTTAAGAATATTTCCGGCGGTAAAACCTCGCCTTGTGGACTGAGCGAAGTGCGACTACACTGATTGTCGTGTAGAATGAATCCGCTGAAGGAGAATAATTAACTTGGCGCTGGCGGTTTTGTTCTAGCATGTCTATTTGCCTAAGCTGCTTCACATGGTCCTACCTTACTAATCATAAACGAAGATGGGGCAACTCTCGGGGCCGGAAGCGAATGTCAGCATGACTGCAGTTTTGAGAGATGGTGACAAGCCCGTACGTAGTAAGCTCGAGTAAATCTTTAGGGTGATCCTCCGGCCCCACATTACCGGCGCCGTGACTAATGCCCTTATTTCCTCGGCGCCGAAATGATGCATGTCACTCAAGGACCTCAAGCCCGATGTTTGAAGCCCACTAAGTCGGCTTGACTACATAAGGCCTGATCTCACAGATGGTATTTTGTCAAAGCCAGATAGGATTGAAGCTTCAACATCACTTGACATTCTGAACTCGCCAAGTCGCTGATATAAGCATTCCGCTTCTGAAATACCAACACACCACAGGCATCAAACTCTCTGCTACCTAGCGAAACAAATATGGTCGATTCATTCCCTCACCAGCGCATAGTGATTTCTAATCTCGATATCGGCTCAGACAATGGCAACGGCAAGACTGAACCTGGAGTGGAGGTAGTTACAGATAACTTGGTGACAGAGAATATGTTCGACGGCCTGCTACAGAGAACCAAGATTGGGACTATCTCGGCTGTCCCTGCCAGCAATGAAGGGCTGTGAGTAAATTCGGCTGCAAGACCGTAACGAATAGAGATTGACTTCGTCAAGTGGCCTGCCGGTCTTTGCTGACGTCCCTGGAAGTGGGATAGTCTTGCCAGGCGGAGTGAACGTGTACTTCTTGGATTTGGCTCCTGGATACACCACCCCGATGGTAAGTTGATTTCCTTCTCCTAAGATATTCTAGCAAACAATCCAAAATCATTGACGTGTCTTGCCCTGAATTCACCCCAAAGGCTGACTCAATCATTTCAGCATCGAACCCCATCAGTCGACTACGTTGCTGTCACCCAGGGAACGCCTGTTCTTATCACACCAAAGGCTGCTTTCAGCGCCAACAATGATCAGGCTGACTACGAAGAAACTGTTGAAAGCCTGCTTCGGCCGGGAGATGTTGCCGTTCAACGGGGGGCAATGCACTCGTATGCTTCATGTCTCTTTGATAAATAACATGTCATTCTTGAACACCAGAGCTAACCCGTATGGTCTGTAATAGCTGGGCAAATAGAACTAACGAGTGGGTTCGCATGATCGGCATGGTAGTCGACGCAAAGCCCTCCGAAGCTACGGTAGATGGAAAGCGATTGGAGCTTGGCGAGAGATGGCTTCAGTAAGCATCGGCTCGCAAATCAGAAGTGTTTGATAGCAACACTGGCGGAGCGTCTTGGAGTTGTCTGGTGTAGACTAAGTTGTTCATCTGGAAAAGGCTACGGGGAGAGCTATTATGAAAGCAACTGCAGACAGAGACACGCGTCTAAGAAATTATCGGCTTAGGTAAATGACCACACAGTGTATTTGGTCAGTCTAGTCTTTGATATTCACTCCCGGCCGTGGGGTGTATACGAAACAGTTCCTGTCGTAGAAGAGTACACCCGTGCCATCCTCTTTGTCCACGCCGTCTTCTACAGGGACATCGAATAGCTTGCATTCTTTAGCGGCCGACTGATACGAGAAAGACTGGCATCGAGGTGGGCGGCGTCCATCGGTGCATAGCTCCCAGCATTCGTATGCGTTATCAAAGTTTGACCCGAGACCATAGTTCCCATATGCAGGCTTGATGCTGCCCCCAACATTGCAGGTCTCATTGACTGGAGCCTGCGGTGGCCAAGTAGCGAGAGCATTGGCACCAAGTACCAACACTGCAAGATATTGCAGAGTTGTCATTTTGAAAATGGTAGAGTCGAGGATTGAAGTAAAGCCGGTTGATCGATTCGCCAACCAACTCGGTCAACTGATTATGGCAGGAAAGGTTGAAAGCCTGCCAGCGTGCATGACACAACTTATTCGTATTTATAGGTCAAGAAACAAAGGCTACCCCGCCCAGGTAAGCAACTAAAGTAAGTCTCTTTCTGTCGAATGCATGATGCAGCTGACACAGGATGTAATGTTCCAATTGGTGTTGTCGACATGCAGCCAAGCCTCAGCTCGTATAACCCCTCGATGCTAGTCTTTTGGAGGTTGACTTGTGCTACAGCAGCTGGGCGGAATGGAGGCTTCAAAGTCAGGCTTGATTCGCTGCCATCAAAACGAACGCAGCGACATAATAACAAATTGCGCATGTCTGATCATTCCAGAATGATCATCCGGCCTCGCATTTCCTGAACTGGCCGCAGGGACGGTCATCACTTATTGACTCTAGATGAAAAATTGCGAATGGGGCAGGAAGCATAAAACGACCTTAGATCCCCACAAAGGTAAAGCACCGTACACGGTACCTGCTCAAAATCAATCTTTGAATAGAAATAAGTTGGCATAATGTTGTGGTATCATCTGGATATCTCAAGGTAGTTGACAATCGAATGGTACCAAATTGCCACAAGATTTAAGTCTAGACCTGCGTGGTGGACAAACTGTAACATGCGAAGACCGAAGCAGAAGCTGAAGCCGATACCAGCGGCTACACTCACGAAAGTATAGGTTGCGAGTGGAATTACACGACAAATTTGCCGTCCTGTCGAGTACGGATGGCGTCAGTACAGACGTATCCCGGGTTCCTCTACCCCTGTTCCCAACATCACTTTCTTCATTCGAAGATGTGAGTGGAATGGGATGGGATCGGCACGTAGTTCACTGCTATTCCAAGTATATACGCGTATCTGCTCGTGTACCGATGCCATCCAGCACTCGACAGGATAGCTATGTCGAGGAAGAATGAAGAGCCGGGGGTATCGGAACTGAAAAGCTTCGAAATTTGATAGCTTCGTACCGTACTTGACTACTTGGCAGACATGATTCAGGTATTGAAAACGACGACCTTGTCACGTGGCCACGAAGAACATATTTGATGAAACGTTTCCGCCCACAAATGGTGGAACAGCTCGGAGGTTAATTGATTTCATCAGCGAGCCCGCCGCTTGCCGCTAACAGTGAAATGTTAAAGCTTCAGCACCCAACATCAAGCCTCCTGTTGGCTCATGTACGTGAACACAAGATGTTGCCAGCCGCGCTGAGTTTGGAACCGTAGTTTTGACTACACGTTCATCAAGAGCAGCATGGAATATTTTCCGCTGTACTGATGATAAAGCTGTTCACGTGCTTAACAACCCTTTACGGACGTCGCCGCGTGTAAACAGGGATGAGCCTAGATGAGGCAGGTCGGGAGCTCTAGAGTATTGCCAAATAGGGCTCTTACGCCGTCAAATGGGGCAACAAGCCTTGGGAATTGCCGTCACAAGACCGGCATTCATTGATTGCCGCGGGGCCTTCAATCGGTAATCGGAACGCATCGTCAGCGCCAAGATGAACTGCACTCGGATGAACCACGTCCACTTCTCTCTTATCCACGTACATTCACCTTCCCCATTGGACAGTTTAGCGCCGCATTGCGTGATTAGGAAAAAGTCTTTACCTCCCCCTTTGGCTTTTGGCAGATCCTTGATTCAATCATACTTCTCACTAACTTGTTTGTACCAAGGATTTGGGTGGTGGTTCCTGTCGGCGGAATGTTCTTTAGCGGAAACTCGGCGGAGTTTCAGCGGAGATACGATCGAGCTCATTCTAGATTCTCGTCTCTCGAAAATTCCGCACCCTTTCATTGCTGTCGATACCTATTTCATCACGCAGCTCCTGCGAAACTTACCGTCGAGAACTTGGCAAGCTGCGAGAAGTTTCGTGTAGATAGCCCGCGCTGAGAGTAATGTGGGCTATCCGGGCAACGTCCGATGCCGTTGTCGGAAGGGAATCTGGCCATGACAATATGCCAGATGGAGCCCCAATACCTAGACCCTTCTGTCATCCACCGTAAACTCATGACAGGCCACCATGACGGATTTGAGTCTATCCACACACACTCGCATCTCCCCCTGTTGAATCATTCCGTCGCCACATCTGATACGTTCTTCATGCCCTAGGACGAGACAGGTTTTGAGGCCGAAAACCAAGGAGCATGATGCTTGGTCTACGATTACAAGACTCAGAGTTGACTCCTCTAGTGCCATCATCCTAGCAGTGTCTACGCGTAAAGCGGAAGGTAGTGCTGACAATAGAATCGCTCAAATTTTCGAAAAGGTAGAAGCAAGTACCTCGAGGTAGTCGCAAATGTACAGCTGTTCGCTTGTAGACCTACAATTACAGAGAAGTACAACAAGTTCAGCCCTATTGGGACTTAAGCATACTTGTATCCGACGAAAGCCATAAATTTCATACCCTATTGTGGAAATGCGCGTACGCTGTGCAACTATGGAGACTCAACATGATGTTCTTTCCTCGGTTTCGCTTTGACGTGGAAAATCACGAAAATCGTAGATGGTTTGGAGAATCCTGACCAGGTTTTAACAGACTCATAAATATCTACAAGTAGTATCATGCAGGTCTAAACCCAATCTCACGCTAACATCGATCTTAATCCCCCCCATAATTACCAGAAAAGACATTCGCCGTATCTCTCAAACTACAATCATGTTTACAACTCTTCTTGCGGCCGTGGCTATTGCTGCCAGTCATGTTGCACACGCTTCTACCTCTGCAACTCCTAGCCTCCTCCTTTTCTCCAAGACGGCTGGCTATCGTCATGCAAGGCATGTATCGCGCTCCCTATTTATTGTTTTCTCTGTCTAATTAGGGCATTTGAGCTATTAGCATCCCTCATGGTATCCAGCTCGTGAGCTCCATTGCCAATGAGAAGGGTTGGTCAGTCGCGGCGACAGAAGACTCTGCCATCTTCACCAACGGGAGCCTGTCCGCCTACAGCACTCTGGTCTTCATCTCCACGACCGGCAACTACCTGTCAACTAATGAGTCGGATGCTCTCAACGATTTCCTGCTTAACGGTGGCTCTTGGCTAGGCATTCACGCCGGTAAGTTCAAGTTGATGGATGTATTCACAGCGCTAAAGACATGTCTGACGTTTTCAAATATAGCCGGTGATTTTGGAGACGATATGCCTAACTGGTTCACCAAGCTTGTTGGTGCACAGGTAAGACGCAGTGTCGGGTTTCCCACCTTTCCTAGCTTTATTGACCTCGCCAAAGTTCCGATCCCACCCTTGTGAGACAGACGACATTTGTGACGACGCGCAGAAAGAGCGATATCCTCCTAGTGAGTTAACAATAAGCTCGATTGTCAATTAAACATAAGAAACTTCTAACGTTTTCCCTCTCTAGATGGCAACATTCGCTCAGACATCGTCACAATTCTCGACTTTGACCATCCCTCGACCTCTGGTCTTCCAGAGAGCCACAACCGGACGGACGAGTGGTATGCATACAAGACTAATCCTGCCGATGATTCTGCATACAAAGTTCTCGCAAAGGTGGAAGAGACATACATCGACGAGATCACGCTATCTCCAGAGCTTCAGCACATGCCTCCCATGCACTCTATTTCGTGGTACTCTATGTACGAGGGCGTGGCTAGGGCGTTCTACACTGGTATGGGACACACTAATGAGTCTTATTCTGAGGAGTACTTCGTCAAGCATGTCACTGGAGGGTTAGAGTGGGTCACCGGCACTTCAGATTAAAGAGTGGGCACAGCAAGACGGGATCGACTGGTCCCCATCAAGGAACGACTCAGTCTTGGTTTTTGCGGATTAATTTCCTGTAGTACAAGAATGGTCCGTCATCGAACTCTTGATAAGGGGTACGTGGCCGATGACGTACCCCAAGTTCAAACTCTTAACAGTCTGATGAAGAATAAGTAATTCATCCACATGCTGGATTTGTAGTGATTGTGCATTTTTTTCTTGTTTTCCTGTTGGAAAGATCATTAGACGAATAAGAATACTAGCATTAAGAAAAGACCAAACTTATTTACAGGAAACGATGAGATGTTTAGAACTTGAATGCTTGGGGAATTGAAAATTAGTTGACACAATGTCACACCATGCTAGACTGACACCAACATGATGAAAGTCAACTTTACGTCCGACGTGTATCTGGGCCAACATAAACCAGAGACATCAAATTTACACGCCAGTGCAGACATAATAACCCAGCCACAGATTGCTGCAACTCGAGTCAACTTGTGTGTTGTACGAAAGGAGTTGCTCAAACGTGATGCCCGCGCTGCTGTAAATAGACCAACAGCTGTCGCCAGACTTGACTTGGTAGAATGTCTTGCAGTTGGAGACGATGCCAGGCATCTGGGGTGTCGGGCCGGTGGAAGGAGGAGTCGTCGGCTGAGTGGTGCCTTGAGTGGTGGTGGCCGCGCCAGGCACGTGGACACAGACGTAGTAGTCGAGCCAGAGGTTGGTACAATCTGTTGGGCGACATGTTAGAGCATTGAAACCGAGCAGTCAAAATGATTATACGTACCAGCGTTGATCTCGGTGTTCCAGCTCTTGAACTGAGCAGTGCTGATGCCGTACTTGGATGAGATGGCGTCACAGGAGTCACCGGAAGAGACCTTGTAGAAGCCATCACAGTTGGCTGCGAGGCCGGGCATAGTTGGGGAGTTACTAGGGGCCGCAGCGGTGGTAGTGGTAGAGGAGGATGTGGTAGTAGTTGAGGTCTTGGAAGTGATTGACGTGATGGGGGTAGTGCTCTGGGATGTCGTAGTCGTCGGCTCCGGGTCATTAGTGACAGTACCGATCACGCAGTACGACTTGCTGGTGTCTAGTGCAGGACAGGTGATTCCGGGGTTCAACTTCTGGAGATCGTCGACAGAGAGCCCCCAGCTGCTCGCAAAAGTTGTGCAAGTGTCACTTTTACTAGGGGCCGTGGAGAAGGCGCAGTCGACAGCGCGGCGCGAGAGAACTGACCCAGCAGAAACTAATCCAGGGAGAACTCCCGCAGCGGCGATGAAATGAGTGATCTGCATCTTGAGGAGATAATTGGCAGAGAGGAAATACCCTAAAGAAAGACAAGAGAAGTATGATGTTGATGATGGTAATCATGCGACACTTGAACGCGGCCTGGAAGCCCGAGTCTTATACTCGCCTCCGACAGATTGTTTCCTCTTTCCAAACAGGAACTCAAATTTCGCTAGGTGTAATCCTTCAAGGCAGAAAGAAAAGACTTCTCATCGACTCGACCTTGACAACATCCCACTTCCGGTCATAGGAACCAATTCGACTTCGGAAAGCACAATGCAGGAACTATCATCATGATCCGACTTACAGCGGCAAACGCTCTTCCCCGTTCAATAATATCTAAACCCGAAATCCGCTCGATGAATTCTTGAGTGTAACTCTACACGGCCCAGCCGGTGGCGCAGAAAGAGAGAACGGTTCAGAGTTGCCGAGACATGTCAAGTCTCTCAGGTACCACCTTGGCGCCAAGCGCGGCGTGCGTGATCATTGCTTAATACTGCTTCCGCTTATTGGCAAGGCTGCCGAGAAGGATTCGATACATGTATTATGTAGGCACCCGCGGCAAGGATGATCGGACCAACTAGCCTATCAACTCTGTTGGTTGCTGTCACATTGTAGAAGCAACTGTTTGCGCCAAGCCGGCCAATCGGCACCAACGTGAACTCTCGTGCTTTAATTCAACTCTTTTTTCCCGTCACACAGTCAAGAGACGGATCACACACTGAACAAGCAGGCTGAAATGGGTAGGATGGTGGGAAATAGCCCGGGATAGTGGGGGTGGCTAGGCGCTTTCTTTGCCCATCCATCTGTATAAAATTCCATGTTTCTTACTTTTCCGTGCCTCTTTTTCCCCATCGCAACGAAATTATTGCCTGCCTATCTTGCCCCATCGAAACCGAGGCATCGAGCATCGCCTACTGCTACCCATCAAGCTTCCGGATCTGGTAGAGCGTCAGCATGTACACAACATTATGGACGACTAGTTGGCGGCTCCTTCTAGCCTGTGTCTGGACCATCCTCGGAGCAACCACCGTCGCAGCAAGCGATCAGTCGGGCGTCGTGGAAGTTGACCTGGTATTCCCCCGCAATGAGACATACGCGCCGACGCCGCTTTTACCCATTGTCTTCGGTTTCCAAAACTCGCACTTGGCGCCGGGGCTCGCTCTTAAGATCGGTTTCTCGATATGGAACTACAATAACAAGAGCGATTCGGTCAAGACCACGGAGTACGACGTGAGATTTGCCAACTTCTCCAGCAGCGACCCATACTATGAGTACCGCGGCTTCGCCATGTTCAACGTTGAGGGGACCTGGCAGATCAGATACACCGTGTCATGGTTCAGCTGCACGGAGGATTCATTCAAGTACCCATACGAACTTCCCAGCAATAACACGTCCAACGCCGTGATTTTCACAACCAAGACTGCCGGGCAAAGTGTGGATCTCATGGCCGCCACAAACGGACAGGATTGCTCATCTGACGCGGGTGTCGCCATCAGCGTGACTGATACGCTCAACTCTACCGGAATCTCAAAGTGGCCAGGCGGCGATACGTGTGCTGTGGTGGCTTCATCAACGGCCACGCCGAACCCTTGCAAGATCAAGATGAGCGAGGCCGACGCGTCGAGTATCTCTGCTGCTGTCACTGCTCGGGCGTGCGAGGCACAGAATCCACCAATTGAATGCCCTTCAGGCAACGGTGGTGACGAAAATGCTGCGGATCATGGGTTGGCTGTTGGAGGGGTGGTGTGTTTGGCTGCCGCATTGGGTGCCATCCTCCACGTTTTGATGTGAGAATGGGCTGAATTGTGGTTGTATTTCGCACCGAGATGACTCAATATGAAAGTTTCTACGATAACTGTGAAAAATAAAGCCTCATTGAGGGTCTGCTAAGGTATCCGAGATCAGGCTGAACAAGAATGCCCTGCGTCGTCCTGCTGTGCCTCCTGCATGGTGTTCGCAGGTGACCATGCTTAAAGGATTTAACTTAGATGAAAACAGGCAACATGAGAATATCATTGGGCTGATGTAATATCAGTGTAGCAATATGGGTATGCACAGCGGGAGCGGATGAGATTCAGAACTTTTGCACCTCCGGATGCAGGGGAACATGACTGAAAAATGATGTGAAAGGGGGGAGGGAGGCGGGCTTGGCGAACTTCGGAGAGTGGCGGTCCATCCCGCTCCGTCGCTTCCGCCAGCCCGCTCATTTAGCTTAACTCTAAGCATGTTGTTTCTCCGGGGTTGGGCGACTCCACCTTGATCCTTCGGAAGTGTTCTTTCTGGAAACTCAGCTGTTGGTCATGCTTGTTGAAGGGGGGCAGATGCGTGAAGGATCACTTGCCGTAATGTGCGTCCAACTGCCAAGGCTCTACGATCGAGTTGCCAAGCGTAGAGCCTTGCGGGTTATGCCTAATAACGTAGAGAACTTCGGTAAACACGGCATACGGAAGGTGATTTTGAGGCAAAGGTCGTGAGGCAGCTCTTTTCGCCCCCGAAAAGTGCAAGGATATCGCAACCTCCAGACAGTTGGAATGGAGGTTTTGTGTTGCGTTGAAGTGGAATTCTTGCTGCCTTCTGGCCGTTCATGGATTCAATAGTGCTTACTCGCAATTTGGAACTTGTTATCGATCGATATCATGAGGTTATGGGGGCGGGTTGGGATCAAAGTGGAATCCGAACGGGATTCAGAACTCTGTGCTTGATCGGATGCGAGGAAGATTCATTGTCGTGGTTTGAGTGTTGGCTTGGGGGATAGACTTTTGTCTATCTCAACCGAGTGAATGATATAAAGCTGCTGCGCTGTCAACAACTACAGTTATCAAAACGAGTCAACTGAATACGCTCCTTCCAATCTTTTGTCTCTTATCTATCTTGCATTTTGACTCTTATTCGTCCCCCCCATCTCAACCAACTTCCTAATTTCTTTACCCCCTGACTCATATTGTACGAGGCGTTAGCCTCTAGAGCCAATATGCACTTGCCATGGCTCACCGCGGGCTTTATGGCTGTTGGCTTCTTGACTGAAGGAGCCTCAGCGAGGTCGCGGACCGGGCTGAGACTTCCCTCCAGCCCTACCTACAGCAGCTTCGAAACTTGCCCAGAGCGTTGCAGTGTCTCTGGTCCTAATATTGGGAACTGGTCGGTCTATCCCGACTTCAAGCACATGCAGAAATGTAAGCAGACCATGTTCTACCGCTTCTCTCTCTTCGACCCCGTTGACGACAAGGCGGCTAATCATCGCATCCATGCCTGTTCGTCATATGGTCCTGATTTCTCCAAGCTGCCTGTATCGACCGCTCGCATTCCATCAACAAAGTCAGTCGACGTCGACTTTAAAATTGGATGGTGGCAAGAGGGTTTTGGCCAAGCCACCGCCGGCCTTCGCTCTCTGATCAAACAGATGCGCAACTATGTTGATCATGGGCATGGCGAGACTGACGGACCCTTCATCATGTTTGGTCAGTCTGGGCAAGCCACAGTCGGACTCTACATTGGCCAAGGTCTGCTGAACCAAGGCATTGGCGAATCGGCCCTCAAGAATCTCCACGATACCTTGCCTACTCTCAACGTCTCAACACCAAGCCTGGCCATGCAACTTTGCGAGCCAGGCTACGACAGCACTCACATCTTTGGATTGATGCTCTTGAGTAATGGTTCCTTCGGCCCGATTCAGGACGCCTTGAAGACGTGGGATAATGCTACTTGCCTTTCCTTCGAGGATTCCATCAGCGTTGGTGGCCAAGTCAAATTTACCACGCCTCTTCTGCCCTCGAATGGCACGATTCCCACGAACGGCACCACCAATTCGACAATAGCCAAGCGTGTTCACGGCACTGCCCACAGCCGACTCCATGCCCGCGCAGAATGCAGAACTGTGCAGGTCGAATCCGGCGACAGCTGCGCGGCGCTGGCCACAAAGTGTGGCATCACGGCCGCTGAGTTCACCAAGATCAACTCGGCATCATATTTCTGTGCTACTCTGAGACCGAAGCAGCACGTCTGCTGCTCCACCGGCGACATGCCTGACTTCAGCCCGGACAAGAACTCGGACGGCTCATGCTACTCGTACCAGGTGAAGGCGAACGATAACTGCGACGATCTTGCTGCCGAGTACAGTCTCACGAGACAGAAGCTTGAGGACTTTAATAAGAAGACTTGGGGCTGGAATGGCTGCCAGCTACTCTTCACGGATACCATCATGTGTCTCAGTGATGGGACGCCGCCGTTCCCCGCTGAGATTGCTAACGCAAACTGTGGTCCTCAGAAACCTGGTACGACGCCGCCGACTGATGGTTCGGATATTGCTAAGCTCAATCCCTGCCCTTTGAACGCCTGCTGTAACATCTGGGGCCAGTGCGGTATCACCAAGGACTTCTGCATCGACACCAACACGGGAGCCCCTGGAACTGCTGAGCCGGGCACCTATGGCTGCATTTCCAACTGCGGTACCGACGTGGTCAAAGGCGATGGCACAGGCAGTATCAGGATCGGTTACTTTGAAGGCTATGGCCTGGGACGTGAGTGTCTCTACCAGGATGCTATGCAGATCGACTCGTCAGCGTACACACACATCCACTTTGCCTTTGGCACCTTGACAGCCGACTTTGAGGTAGAGGTTGGCGACATACTGTCCTCGTACCAGTTCACACAATTCAAGCGCATCAATGGACCCAAGAAGATCTTGTCCTTTGGTGGCTGGGACTTTTCGACCTTCCCTGACACTTACTGGATCTTCCGTGAGGCCGTAACGCCGGCCAACCGCCTCAAAGTTGCAACGAACATTGCCAACTACATCAAGAAACACAACCTCGACGGCGTCGATATCGACTGGGAATACCCCGGTGCGCCTGATCTTCCCGGCATCCCGCCCGCCAGCGAAGACGATGGCCCCAACTACCTGGCCTTCCTCGTGCTGCTGAAGAACCTCTTACCTGGTAAGACCGTCTCCATCGCGGCGCCCTCGTCGTACTGGTACCTGAAGCAGTACCCCATCAACGCCATCGGCAAGGTCATTGACTATATCGTCTACATGACGTATGATCTTCACGGCCAATGGGATGCCAACAACGCAAACTCGCAGGAAGGGTGCGACACGGGCAACTGCCTACGCAGCCAGGTAAACTTGACGGAGACCAAGCAATCTCTAGCCATGATCACCAAAGCCGGCGTGCCGGGCAAGAAGGTTGTCGTCGGCGTTACCAGCTACGGACGATCCTTCAAAATGGCGGACCCGAGCTGTTGGGGCCCGGACTGCCTATACACCGGCGACCGGCTCAACTCGGAGGCGGCCAAGGGCGTCTGCACGGGAACAGCGGGCTACATCGCCGACGCCGAGATTGCCGAGATCATGAGCGACAGGCGCCGCGCCGGCCGTGTGGTGACGAGCTTTCTCGATGCCAGCAGCAACAGCGACGTGCTCGTCTACGACGACGGCGAGTACGTCGCTTACATGAGCGCCAGCACCAAGAAGACACGCGCGGCGCTCTACACTGCCTGGGGCATGGGCGGCACCACGGACTGGGCGACAGACTTGCAGAAATACCACGACGTGCCCGCACCCGCGAAGGACTGGGCGCAGTTCAAGCAGCTCGCCATCAGCGGGCAGGATCCCAAGTCGGACTACACCCGTAACGGCAATTGGACCGATTACGACTGCACGAACATTTACGCAATGGACCAGCTTCACCGGGATGTCGAGGAGCTCTGGCAGGGTCTCAACGCGGACGCGGCATGGGAGGACGTTGTGAGGATCTGGAAAGAGACGGATCAACCCTATAATGACACCAGTTTCCTCGCTTCTGTGCATGCAACACTCATGATTGAGGCCGGCGCGGACGACTGCGGCGGCGTCCTGGGTAGTGACTGCAGTACAGACGGATGCTCCAAGAGTATGGACGGACAGTACTCGGGCCCAGCGGCGCAGCTGATTTGGAACTCGATCATCACGATCCGGAAAATCCACGCCACATACTATGACGCTCTATATAAGGCCTCTGTAGGCCTCGTTGCCGCGCTCAAGGACATGGAGAACACTTTTGCGCCGATTCCTCCTGAGGAGGACAATACCTGGCTCCTCCTCATCATCGATCTCGTCACTCTGGGAACACTCTCTGCCGCAGGACCCTTCTTCAACACGTTTCTCAAGTCTCTGCCGAAGTTTGCCAAGTCTCTAGACAACCTCAAGGACACCAGCATGACTCTGATTGGCCAAAGCACAACCATTGCCAAAGACCTGCTGCCAGACGCGGACGGATCAGACTGGACACCTAAAGATCAGGACAAGTTCTCCAACTACATGGGCCAAGTCATTGACGGCTGGGCTGCAGTTACGTCCCTCGCCCTCACCAAAATCTTTGACGGCTCTTCCGAGTCGGTCAGCCTCATTGGCAAGGCCATTGCCAATGGTAACCTGTATCCCAAATCGGTCAACGGGACTGTGGACGCCACTACGCTGTTGTCGAACATTCAAAAGTCCTATTTCGCCTATGCCATCCCCGCACTCTGGCATGCCTCGAGCGCGTGGGCGTTCGTCATTGACTCGGGCTACGGCTGCGACGCATCGAACCCGCTGGATGACTACCTCTCGGACGAGACCATGAAGGCTACGGGCGCGTGCTACAATGGGAAGCTGTACTACCTCGCCAGCCCGGACGGCGACGCCTACGAATGCTCCGAGGGCGGGTGCGTGGACCAGAAGTTTTCGGCGCCCAAGGGTGTCGGCAAACTGGGCGACAGCTTTGGCGACGTCACGAAGGAGGACCTGATCAAGGGCGCGGTGCGTACCTATCTGGCTAATGGCGGCAAAAACGGTGGCGGCTTCGCCAACGTAGATGACGAGGGCGTGCAGGACGACCTGCTGGACGTGGACGTCACGACGCCGGGCTTCATCCGCATCCCCGTCTGCAGCGCCGAGCGCGCGTTCCAGAGATGGGAGTCAGCGACGAGGGACGAGACAAAGGGCTCCACCGAGAACTACCCGTGCGACGTGCCGCCGGGCAAGGACTACTGCGGCTTGTCGTCGTTTGAGGACCAGACGAGCGGTGCGTCGCCGAGCGCGAGCGATTGTCGGCAAATTATCAAGAACATTGAGGGCGACGGGGGTACCGACTGGACGACTCAGGTCGTGGGGAAGAACCAGCGCGAGATTGCCAAATTTGGCGGGTGTTCTTTTGGTGTTGAGGCGACCAAGGTTGATGGCAACGTCGAGTTCTACGTCGGTGGGCAGGATGTGATTGATATCATAAACACTGCTATTGAGAAATTTGAGAATAGTGACGGAAAGGTGGGAGCCAAGGGAGACATGGACTGTAACGGGAACAGTCACCAACAGGCGGTGAAATGGGGCATTTACTAAGCTTACCAGGACTTGGATCTAGGGGTTGAACTGGTGCCATACCTTGGCAACTGTTTTCTTTGTAATTCACATTCTCCTGTACGTATTTAGCATTACCTTGGGTCTTTGACTATCGAGTCATATGTATTCTATCTTCGTTCCTGCGTTGAAATCCCGCAATCAGCTTGACCGCGTCTTGAACTCTCGGTGAGCGATCATAGATGGGGTTCTTCTCTCAGGCGGAGAATGGCTTGGCTGGAATGTTACCCAGCTGTGCCAGCACGAACACCTTGGACAACGCTACAGACAAGCAAGACATGGAGCGTGCGTATGAACTCGCTACAGAGTACTAGGTAGGTGGCCATAGTGACTCTAGTAAGAAGCACCACATGTCATGATTCTACGCTCTTCCATCTTTGAGGATGGGTAATCGAGAGTTGTCAGGACTGAGTGAATAATGTCCAAAGTGTTGTTCCTGGTTGGGTGAGACACGGGCATCCTTGCTGCTGCTGCAGAGCGTTGTGCCACGCCGTTGGGCCATACGCTCAGGCACCGATACAGATCGATCGAGCGACTTTGATCATATGCTCGAGGTAAGCCATCAGTGGCTACACTCACTCGTGAGTTCTCGTAAGCTCTCGTGATGTGGTCATCGAGTTATAGATTCACTTCAGATTCGTTCTGAAAGTCTGGCTGTCTTGTTTTCAAGACACGTCGGCGGGCTTGTTCTTCTCAATGGGGAGATTCCTGTGCAGGGCCCCTAAACTAATCCTATTAATAGGCACATTAACCCCTCATTCAGCTGATAGTAAGGCGGCTGCACCCGCACCCCCAACACTGTTAGCACAGCGTAACATGGACGCTCCTGGGCCGAGTTAGGCTTCATGACACCCTCCTTCTCAAGCAGCTGTTGCAGAAGACGACGAGCTGAACTTGATTCTCATTCCAAGAACGATGTTGTCCCATTGAGCAACGTCAGAGGGGGGGGAGAGAGAGAGATAACGAAAGAAGATGACTGATTGATCAGCAACCCCGGCACGCCGGTGAAATGATCCGTGCCGAAATGGCGGTGACAACGACGGGTCCTGTACATCATGTACTTCTAGGGAGGGGGGCACTCTGGGACAACTCACGTCTGGTTGGAATGGCGGCGGGGTGGAGACGAGAACCCTCACCGCGGCCATTGACATCGCGGCCGACGCATGGCGGTGGAGGTTGGGCATCATACACCGCGCATGATCCATAGTAGCGACGTGGCGGAAAAAGTAGAGAGAGGCAGCAGCCAGCCAGAATCTCTTCATTCTGTTTGGTCTGCTGCTCTCTCTGGTGCAAGCGTGGCCGCAGGTTTTCCACGAGACCGCTCTTCACGACCCTCGCCTCGCCTCTTCTCACTCACCTCTCACCTCTACTCAGACAAGCAGAGTCTGTTCTGTCCCTACCCGAGGTGATCCCTCCCCCTTGTTGCATCTCGCCCTGCCTCATCTCAATCGTTCCGAGATCCCAAGCCCAAAGGAGTCCAGTCAGCCCCGGGTTTCTTGCTGCTCTATTGTGGTTCTCGAGGTTGGGTTAAACCACTACCTAGGTACTGCATCCCACCGCTCATCCCACACCCCCAGTCTTCAGTCTCCGTCATGTTGCAATGATTTGACCCATTCTCCGTACCCTTTCTCTTACCTACCTTACCTTGCCTCGACCTTTTTTTTCTCTTTGGTCTCCGCCAGAGCTATCCATACACCATACCGACAATTGAATCTTTCAACAGCCCAATTTAGAAACTCTCTTCCCTTCCTTTTCCTCTTCCCTCTTTTTCCTGTTCCTGGGATGTGTGGCAAGAGATGGTGATCGGGAACCGAGATTTTTCGACTTTCAGGAGTAAGAGTACCAAGAGCACTAAGAGTGACTCGGGGAACGGGGACGATGCGTCCATAGGCACGCACGAGAGCTCGTACGAGCACCCTCTGGGTGAGTACAAACCGAGGATCAACGGTCTACGAGATCACCAGGTTTTCCCCTTTCTTTTGCTAACATTGAGGCAATCTCCAGCTCGCAAAGGTTACGATATTGGCCCCGCGTCGAGATGCGAGGTGGGCGACGTCTTTGAGTTCCTCTGGGCAGACTCGCACGAGTTCGAGTGGGAGTGGAAGTGCCTTGGCTACACGCGCTTCATCGTCCTTCGACACAGCGACACTTTTCCGCATTACTGCCACTGTGTGTAAGTTTTGATCACCTCCAATCTCCGACCGCCGGTATCCCTCTGTTGATGTGGTTGAGCTTGTTGTTGCTTTTTACCCCTCCTCATCAACGCCCCTCATCCCACCAAACCCCCCGTCGGCAAACCAAATCAAGCCATGTCCAAGCCCAAAACTTCATCTCGCTAACCTCCGATCGATGATACCGCCAGTCCCATCTCCACCCCCACGAAAAATGACTTCCAGAAGCCCGGAATCGACTCGAGCCAGCAGGGTTACGTCTTTGACGAAAACGACCGCACCCCGCCATTCGATCGTCTCCCCTTCTCCCCCGTCGGCATGCAGCTCCGTCCGGGCAAGTTCCGCGTGAAAGAGAATTCACGCGCAAACTATGCCGACGTGCTCGAGATTGATCACGATGCACAAGTCATGGTCGTCGGCGACGTCACGCGCTACTTTGACCGAGTGCGGAGGAATGTCAACAAGGCCGTCATGCGCAACGTGTTGAAAAAGGCGTTGGAGCAGTACCGCCAGGGCAAGCTCGTCGGCAAAAAGGGCGCCAAGCTCGAGGCCAGTGTCGTCAACGGCGGTGGGAGCCAGGATGACGAGGAGGAGTTCAACTTTGACGAGGAGCCCGAGGACGGAAGCGATCCGGACCATCCCGATGTGTTCCTGCGACCGGATGAGACCTCGTCCGTCATCGAGAAGCGGAAACCCGATCGAGGAGACCGTAGCGACCGCAGCGACCGGGAACGCGACAGAGACCGGGACCGGGAACCCCTCGTCAGCGCAGAAATGCCGCCACCTCCGCCCCCGGCCCCGCCGCTGCCGCCGATGGACCTCCCGTCCCCGATGCCGATGCAGCAGCCGTCGCCCCCGCGAGAGCGAGAGCGCGACGACGCGTCCTCGATCCGGTCCCACGCGTCTCGAGAGAGAAGGCATTCCCGGAAAGAAGCGCCCCCGCCGAGAGGTGAAGACCTCCCGCGGAAAATGTCGGATCACCACGTCGACGGCGCCGCTCGGCCGTATAGACAGCGCATCGACCTCCCGCGATCCCGGAGCCATCGGGCCTCTGAACACGAGGTCTCTGCTTCAATGTACGACGTCGCCACGGCCAGAGCGGACTGAGAAAAAACCATGAGTTGTGACATTGGGATCTGATGGGTGATGAGATGACGCGCATTTCTAGGATGATGATGATATGGTTACCATCGATCGACCGGCTCTTGAAACGGGTGCTATGAGTGGCACGACGGCGGCTCTGAATGTCTTTTTTTTTTCCTTCTCTTTTTTTATGACACATATCATGATTGCATGCATCAAATGCCTCTTTTGCTTTTTCCCTGCTGCGACTACAACATCAACATCAACAAATAACGAGAATCCGCCAGCATTCACGGAGTACAATTAGACTTGTTTGGTATTTCCTTTTTTTTTGCTTGTTTTTCTTCACAATCATCATGATCTTCAGAAGACACATTACAAAAAAACTGTACAAATGATAATCAGACTGCGAGTTTTGTCTCCTCTCCTCTGCACTCAAGATCTCACGATATATCCAGGCAGCTTACCGATTTCACTGTGACTGTTGAACTATTGCATCTAGAATGCATCTAGAAGAAGATGGAAGGATGCAAGATCCGCTTGGGTAGCAATTTGGGCAGCAACTTAATACCAATTTCCTATCTGGGAGCCCCGCGGGCGCTAAAGGCGGCAGTCTGCATCGTCATGCAGGATGATTCACGATCCTCTCTCACCAACTAGTCGGACCAAAGGTCTCGTTTTCCCCCACCGTCTTCAGAATGGCGCCATACGTGGAGTCCTATATGCAAGACACGATTAGTTGAAATGAGCCTCGACGTCAGATAGCGTTGCCAGCAAGCGCATTCACTTGCGGGCACCCGCGTTTCGCGGGGAGAGTGAGGGAGGAGGGGCAGGGTCCCCATTCTCAATTTTACGATGTATATGCAACTTACCAAGGTATTATATACGTCGACGTTTCCCCACCATTGTGGGATCGTGACGTTGGGTAACGTGATGGCGAAGAAGATGACAATGGTACTGATGATGAGACCGGCGTCGAGCGCAGCGGCGGTGATGTAGTTGTACGTCTTCCACCACCCGTGAAACCTCTTGCGCACGCCGTGGTTGAAAATGAGTCCGACAATGGCCCAGCTGGAGAAGCTGAGGGGCGTCGCAGGCGGGAGCCAGCCCATGGCACCGAGCATGACGGGCGCGTGGAGGACCTTTGCGAACTTGAGGTTGAGAACCTTGGCCAGCACGTAGAAGACGATGGGCAGGCAGGCGCCGATGAGCCAGAAGTAGTTGAAGTTGTGGTAGATGGAGCCGGCGCCGAACATGCGGCGGGGACCGATGACACCCCAGACGATGGAGGATGAGAAGAAGGCTCGACCGTTGGGGCAGGTGAAGTGTGCGTGTTGTGTGCTAAGGTCAAAATGTCAGGTATCAATCCTTCGTAGGGTAAGTAATCATGAGGCTCCCTTTGGATGGACTCACAGTGCACAACAGTTTTCAATATTGCCAAGCGTCCAGTTCATCACGGCAATCTGCACAAAGACGGCCCAGATGGTAGCCACAACCTGACACCAAAATGTCACGCGAGGCGGGATCTTCATGTAATGCGCCATCTTGAGATCGCCAGAGTACGTCTGCGCCTGGCCGAGAGTAATCGTGCTGTACACCTTGAAGATCATGACACCAATCGGCTTCCCGGGGATCATGAAGCCCGCCAAGAATGGGGACAGCACGTTGAGCGCGAGCCCGAGGTTCGAGATGGCGAGGATCGTGCACGTGGGAATCACAAAGATCATGGCCAGAAAGTTGGCGACGAAGAAGGCCCACCACGGCAGCTGGGAATCGTAGCCCTCCGCCGTCGCGAGACCAAGACCGATGGCGAAGAGCAGGAGGACGGCGTACCACCACTCGGGCGCGTCGACATACTTCTTTGCGAGCTTGAGGTGGATGTCGGCTTCCTGGTTACGCGCAGCCTTGAGGCGATACCAGATCTCTTTGCCATGGAAGAAGCCGCAGTGGACTATAGCGGCGGTAAGGGCGGCGAAGGAGAGGCCGTAGTTGAGGGCAAAGGTAGGCGGAAGGAAGAGAGGCGAGTACTGCTTGTACTTCTCTTCTGAAAAGGTGTACCCGGGTCCGAGAATCTTGCTGACATTGTAAGAGCTCTGGGTGTTGTCATAGGTCTGCGAGGTGTTGATGGGGAGGTAGTCTGCAAAGAGGGCGCCCGAGTAGGTGATGCCGATAGTAGGGATGATGACGAACGTGAAGAGGCCGATCAAAACATTGACGTGGGTATGTGTCGGCGAGAGGAGGGGGTCGCCGAGGTAGGCGGATACATAGGTCCAGTCAAACGTGATGGGAATCAGAGAGAGGCCGGTGAAGCCTCCAAAGAGCTGGTTGACGACGATATTGTTCGGCTTGATCCAGGTGACAAAGGCAAACACCGATAAGCCTTGCCAGAGAACACCCGGAATCCAGTAGTAGCAGAACATGGCCGCGAGGACGTAGAAGAAGTACCGGTACCGGCTGATGATCCAGCCGTTGCTGTGCGTGCCGTCGCTCTTGCTCTTGTCGTGGAGGGCGTAGAAGAGGGACGTGTTGGCGAACTGGTTGGGCCAGATCATGGCCGCCGGCCAGACGAGGAAACGGCGGCAGAGGCCCGCGAGACCGATGCCGATGAGCTGAGAGCTCAGCGTGAAGAGCAGCTGGAAGCCCCATCCGAGGTTGATGTCGTAAAAGGGCTTGCCCTGGAGCGCGAGGAGAGCGTCGGTGCTGTAGGCGTAGCCAATGGAGACGTTCGACATGAGAGTGACGACAACGTGCTCCTTGATCGTAAAGGGGCCGGTGTTAAAGGTCCACTGAACGCCAAATGTGTTGAAGACCTTCATTGGCATGGCCTTGGCCCAGAGACATCCAATTGGGTAGACCAGCAATTGGACGATGATGGATGGGAAGTTGATAGCGGGACTCCTGTGAAGATGGAGTAAGAGTGTCAGCCATTGATATTCAGGTATCCCAAAGTTATCATCATCTCAGTTCCACTTACCTCATGCTCAAAAACATATTGAGTCCGCTCCCAATTGTCACGAAAATCATACCCAGGATCCACGCTCGGACCGTGTTTGCGACTTCACCACCATCCGTGTTGCGTACAGCAGCACGTACTTCCTCATAGGGCGAATCCTCTGTCAAGATGGCATCGGCGGCAATGATCTCCTCAGAGTCGCCGTCCTCGAGCGCTTTCTTCACCATGTCGGCCTTGTCCTGGGGCAGATTAGGGTCCCATTGATGATCACGCTGGAAGTTTTCGAGATCGGTTGCCGCTTGCGTGACGTCCACGCTATGGTTCTTTTCGTCCGCCATGGCGGCTACTAGGTGTGCCTATATTATCGGGCGTGATGTTGATGTTGGTGGCTACTGCAAGGCTCTATGCAGCAAAGATTCACTAGCTAGATCGTCATAGCCCAATGGCTGATCGATTCGGGGTTTCACGGACGTCGGTGGCAGCTTGGGAGGGACCAACATTAAGATCAATACTTCGCGATGCATGTACGTACGCGTGTCTCTCATATAAGTTGAACAACTTGCGGATCGATTGAACTCAATCAAGGTCCCAAGAGGGAAGTTACCTACGTTGCCGAGAGCCCGAACGACGTGATAACGGTCACCAGGACCATCCCACCGTAACGTACCACGAGGTGTCGTTATCATGGATAAATGGTCTCCTTTCTCCACCTTCATAGTGCGAAATGGTGGTGTTCCCAGGCAGTTCGTGTTATCTCGCCCGAGGCCGGGGGCGGGGTGGCGCCGTTTATTTCCCCGGAAGGAGGGGGGAAACGACAGGGAACATGGAGGATTACGTGCGGTTAGGATTCTTTTGGAGGAACTTATTTGAGCGAACCCCTGCCCGCTTATCGTCTTGACAAGTCTTGTCCCGACGCGGCAATGCTTGGTCCAATTGGCGTTAAACTCAAAACAAAAAGTTCCAACCGTCGGGGGGATCCCCTTGACAGCATTGAACCGTCGGCACGTTGCAACCGCGTGACGGCCGAACGACTAATAACGAATCCTCGTTCTTACCCCGCCGGTAGATAAGGTAGCAATTCTTCCCCCAACACGAAGGAGTTCGATACGGATAACCTTTGCCCATGAAAGATACGGATATTGTGATAAGACGGAAGGGGTCCCGCGGGGGGTCTTCCGACGAACAAGGATCTCGGACTGAAAGCCCGGGTAACCCGGGTCTGGCCGGGAATGTCACTTCAAGCGTTTATTTAGAGAATCCCAATTGATTGCAGCGAAATCGTCCGAACCCAGCGCGATGGTGTCAATTGGCCTGAATCACGCATTGATTTTCCTTGAATCATTACCGCTATCCCGGGTGCTGGATCTACAACACCCCAGATGACCTCGAGTGTCCAGCTGTTCCGCCTGCTCGGTACTATCAGCGTGTAAACGGCTAATCATGGAGCCCTTGCCTCGAGGTAACCCTCAGTAACTTGCATGAGGTACCTTGGCTGGCGATACTGCGCATGCCTGAGATCAATCCAACATCAACAGTCTAGCACATTGACCCCCAGGGATCATGATGCAATGACAATGATAGCTCAGTGAGAACGAAGCTTGCCTTTTGCTCCCCTTATGAATTCAGGCTTTGAACACAATCTCAGGCTTTGAAACTTCGTCTTGAAGCTCTTGAATCAAACATAGAAGCAGTCTACTTCTTAGTATGGGTCTCTCGCTGTCGTTGAACATCCAAAATCTTCCTCAACGCTGCATCTCGCTCTTGAAATTGCTCCGGATTGGGCAGACCGTAGGCATCCACAGTCTGCTGCACAACTTTCGCATCCCACGTTGGCCCGTCACTCTTCTCTGTGCCCTCTGACTCATTCGTTGCCTTTTTCTGGAAATTCACAGGTTCCGAACTATCCCATACCCCTTGAACAGTCCCAGAAAGGTTATTCAAGAAGGCCTGGATTCCAGCTACCCCGCCACCCATATTGTACGACTTGAAGATGCCTTGCACCGCCCATCTGGGCCCAAGGCTCGCTTCCATAATGGTGTCAACGTCTTCCGTGCTGACGACGCCCTGATCAACCAGTGAACAAGCTTCTCTGAGCAGCGAGAACGCCAATCGGTTCCCTACGAAACCAGGAACCTCTTTCTTGATAACCACAGGTCGGTGGCCGGAACCCAATTCCGCAAATAACTTTTTGGCAAACCTGACTTCGTCCGGGTTTGTAGTCGGTGACGGGACAATTTCGATCAAAGGCATGATGTGCGGCGGGTTGAAAGGGTGAACCACCAAAAGACGAGTCGTATCCACCATATCGCGGCTCTGAACCGACGCGGCGATACCAGACGTCGAGCTCCAGAAGTGTGCCTCAGCAGGCGCAAAGCTTTCAATTTTTGGCCATACTGATCGTTTGAAATCTGGATTCTCCGGACCTTGCTCCTGGACGATGGTGGCGCCGTCGCATGCCTCTTCGAGCGTGGTGCAGATCACGAGGCGGCCGGACTCGCGCAGGCGGGATATGCCCAGCGACGCATCATCCGAGTCGATGTAACCCGGCAGGACTGTGGAAAGGTGATGTTCGAGGTCTGGCCTCGTATCAAAGACCCTGACGGTGCTCTTTGTATGTCTCAGGTAAAGGGCCGCGAAGGAGATGCCGATGGCCCCTAGTCCGATGAGGGCGACGCGCTCGTTCACGTCAGATGGCATGGTGACGATGAATTAATACCAGGGAGTTCAACTGAGTGCCGCTTATGTAATGGACTGACTTGCCGATTGGAGAAGGTTAAGCATTGCCGTGAGGGAAAGCCGTCAGAAGAGAGGCTCGTCAAGTTGGGGAAGACTTGCCCCGCTTGACGGAATTCTCACTCCCGGGTGTTTCGGAATTCCGAGGCTTGTCCGTGAATATCCAAACGCGGTTCCCTAATGCATAAGATAGCGTGCAATGCAGCTACCGAGGTCTACTTTGCTTGGAAGTGGGAGCACGGTCAAACGTTCATAACTTACAGCAAAGACTGCTTCTAAGAGCAATAGTAGACGTTGGTAGCACTTTAGAAAAAATCAATGATAGGCGGAAGTGTTTACTCTACTCAAGCGATGACCATCTGCGAAAATGAATGACATGTTTATCGTCGGAAGAGTTGCACGACACATGACAAAAAAGTATGTTTTAGAATTGACGGAATTCCGAGAAACTCCGTGAGCTAACGACCCTGATGTTGATGTTGACGCTCTCTGTATATTAAGCATGAGCAAACTCTTTGAAGATGTAAAATCATCTTTTCCCCCTTCACTCCGTCTCCAGGTCAAATCATAATAGTACTACAAAATCTCTTTACCTCAATAAGTCCCTATTTTAGACCATACCATTGCTGGTATATCACCACCATCCACAATGGTCCAATACCTCAAATCCAAAGCTGCTACAAACGGCACCAACTCCACATCCCCGCTCGATGTTCCAGGGATTGTAAGGGGCGTGATTGACGACATTCGGGCAACTGGCGACAAAGCTGTTCGGACTTATTCAGAAAAGTTCGACAAGTGGTCGCCGGCGTCCTTCAAGCTCTCTCAATCAGATATTGACTCGATCGTTGCCAAAGTTCCGGCCCAAGTTATTGCCGACATCAAGACGGTGCAGAACAACGTTCGGACATTTGCCCTGGCTCAACGAGATTCTCTGAGGGAATTTGAGCTCGAAATTCGCCCAGGTGTTTTTCTTGGACAGAAGAATATCCCTATCGATCGTGTCGGCGCGTAAGTCTTTCGACATGGCGTGTAAAAAAACGGCCGATTGCTAAAAGTCAAAAAGTTACATCCCTGGAGGACGGTATCCATTGCTCGCGTCCGCGCACATGACAATTCTTACGGCTAAAGCAGCCGGGGTCCCCAAAGTCATTGCCTGTACACCTCCAATCAACGGGCAGATACCCCCTTCAACCGTGGCGGCTGCATATCATGCGGGAGCTGACGAGATCTGGATCCTTGGCGGCGTCCAGGCCGTGGCGGCAATGGCCATTGGTACCGAAACTATGGACAAGGTCGACTTCATCGCGGGTCCCGGTAACGCCTTTGTAGCAGAAGCTAAAAGGCAGCTCTTTGGTGAGATCGGGATTGATCTTCCCGCCGGACCGACTGAGATCCTCATTGTCGCCGACGACCAGGCGGATCCGACAACCGTTGCTACTGATCTTCTTTCTCAGGCGGAGCATGGGCCGGATACTCCGGCAGTCCTAATCACCAATTCGAGGACCGTGGCCCAAAAGTCCATTGAGGAGGTTGATCGCCTGCTGAAGATTCTGCCAACTGCACCGCTGGCCTCGGTCTCTTGGAATACCTACGGCGAAGTGATTGTAGTCGATTCTCTAGACGAGGCCTATGCCTTGGCAGATGATTATGCAAGCGAACATGTTCAAATCCTGACGGAAAAACCGAGGGAGGCCCTGGAGAAGATGAGAAACTACGGCGCTCTGTTCCTTGGGGCCAAGACTTGCGTTTCCTATGGCGACAAGGTACGCCGTTATCCTGACATCCTCGGCGTCTCTGTTTTATGCTGACATTTCACCAGTGCATTGGTACAAACCATGTCCTACCAACGAAGAAGGCAGGTAGATTTACTGGGGGGCTCTGGGTGGGAAAGTTCCTAAAGACTGTCACTTACCAGGAAGTTGTTTCCGAGTCGGAGAGCGGAGAGTTGGGTCGATTGTGTGGCCGTGCTGCACGTGCTGAGAACTTTGAAGGTCATGCTCGCTCTGGGGACCTCAGAGCAAAGCAATTTTTGGGTGACGAGTTCGCGTGGCTTAGCAAATAGGCACATCATGAAGTCATGTGTAGTCATCCGGGAATCTGATCCATTATTTCAACCTCATTTTGTCTGTGACGCAAGAGATAGGTGATGAGTATTTAGTACATGTATCTTTATATCAGATTGAACTAGCGGCATGGTTCTGATTTTTGAGTCAAAAACGGTGTCCTTGAAAAGCGTCGAATTTATACGGACTTCAATCAGGTAATAGAAGCCTAAAGGAACAAGGCAGTTTCTGATGTCATATAGCCTGTCTGCCATAGACAGATATTCTAGGCTTTTCTTTCGGCTAGCGGGCTATTGTTTAAAGTAAACTGAACCCCATATGCTCAAAGTTGAACGACGGTAAAAATGAATCCCATGCTAGGTCAGATCCCTCCAAGATGTCTAAACCCAATGTCTCCATGCTGTCCATGTCGACAGCATCCTGTGGAAAGTTGTAGTTGCCATCCATGAATCCTTGCAGACTTGTTGGAAATGCTTCCGCGACTCGTCTTGCCGAATCCCATGCATCATTTGATGGCATAGCTCTACTCAAAGCCTTAGCTTTCCGAGTAGAGAGAGTCGGGCTGACAGTCGTTTCGCGCCCACGTCCGTCCGCGGAGGCGTCTGATTGCCTCTCAGCAAGCTTTCGGCAATTTTCGAGAAACTTGGCCAAACCAGCCCCCATCCAACTGACAAGGTGATACCGTGTGCATTGTATGGACTGGCAGGTCTCTGCAGCTTGCGACACATGGTCAAAAGCTTCATCCTGGTCCATATCCAGATGACGATGATACTTTGTTGCGACTTTGAGAAGGAAAGTACACGCATATGCTATCATCGTGTGATTGTAGTGCGGCAATCCCACCAACCCAGCTTTCAGGTCTGGATCGGTGGTGATAAGCTCGATCGTTGATCTAGCGGACTCGACCGCTCCGTGAGCCAAGTCGAGAAATTCCATCGGAATCGGGTCATCGACCGGGTTGGACGAAAGTCCCCGGAATACAAGGGACCCGATGAACAATTTTGCGAAGTGGTAGTGCAGACGAAGATTCTTCCGAGGGAAGGCTCCTATCTGCCTCTCGATATCCCGTTGGGCTATAAAGCACATGATACAGTCAACGACTACCGGTCACAACATTTTCGCAAGTCACCCTAAACTTACTTCTGTATCGAGCACCCCACAAACCGTGCCATCGATCCACCTCTAAATCGAATTCCTCAAGCTTCTTCTTGAATATTCCCGATATGCGACTGTCACCATACGAGCCGAACATATAGGTGACTTTCTCCAATATTGAAAGCAGTTCCAGCTGACTGGAAAGACGAGTGTCGGTGCTTGAGCTGGGAACGGCACGAAGGTACTTTCTCCATCCTTGCACAGACGACGGGTTGCCAAAACTGGAAGGCCTGCCATACAGAATTGAGAGATGATGGTCGCAAATGTAGAACAGATACCACACTCTCAAGCAGCTGAGTACATCTTCTTGGTCCTTGAGCCCAAGACTGTTGGAAAACCTGTCGTCGAGTTGGCTGGCCCCGATGGCGATTTCATATGACTTGTCGAGTTGGAACTCGATAGCTCGACGAATGGCAAGACCAGACACTGACCATGAAAGATCACTGAGCCAAAACGAAGCTATGCACAGTCCCTGAAAATCGTAGAGGTTCACATGCTTCTTGAACATGAAGTCAGACACGAGCTTGCGGAGCCGAGCACTGCAGACGCGGTATAGTTGCTCGCCCCCGTGTTCATGCAGAACCGAGACCGTGCAGATTGCCACGAATAAGAGGGGAGATGCGCGGCGCACGCTGTCTAGATCTTCAAAGCGGCTTGTGATCCCATAGAGGTAGTAGTCCGTCCGCTCCAGAAACCTTTTCACCAGACGGTCTGCATCATTCCGCTGAAGGGTTCCTTCTGTGATGAGGTCTTGAGGCTCTTGTGCGCCTGGTTGAGCTATCATAGGCGCTGAAGAAACAGCTCCATTCGCATTGGCAGACCTCAATCTCGTGATTTCATGCAAGGAGCTGATGGGCGCTTGACTCAATGGCTCGACAAGGTCTTCACTCTGTGCACATAGTGAATTGGTTTGCTCTTCCATGTCTTGATCCTCATCTTCGATGAAGGTGCCAGTCTCATCCGCATGCAAGCCCTCAACATTCAGCCTTCCTGCAAGTGAACTTTTCAGAGGCCCTAGCAACGGCAGAGATCCTTGTTGCAGAAGGCCATTAATCGCTGTGTGCAGCATGCGCATATCATCCACCATATCCGACCTTCACAATGCATTATGTATTAGCGGTGCAACTCATCAGACATGAGGCGGGCAGTCGAACCGATTGGGGCTTGCATCATTAGACCTCAGCTCGACCTCTCGAGCTGGCCGTTTGAAGACGCACTCAATATTTTTCTTCCTACAATGCTGGCAAGGCCCATCTCGGCCGTTCGGTAAGCATCGCACCTTCAAAGGGATGTCAGCGACGCGCTAGTTGAGATGTCACGCATGCCAAATGGTCGGGGGGCCCGCACGTGCCTTTTGCTTTTGACAAGAGGAGCAGGCCTTCATTCGGGAGCTGTACGCGGCCCGGTGCAGTCTCTCCGGCTTTTTGCTGCGAGTTTCCATTGTGAATGGAATGCTGTGCTGTCTCAGAGAACATGAATCGGGGAGAAAATGTCAGAGGCGCGGAGTTGACCGCGACGCTGAGACCCCGTTATGCCGTTATGCCAGATATCCCTATAAGAATACTTCCCTAAATGGCCTAGCAATGTGTCTGAGTGACCCCCTCCCTTTTTGCCCTCCCTGTCTGCGTAATGCCCTCTAAGAAATGACACGATGTTCACCAGAGCACTAGATCTGAGCTCTATTATAAATATTGGAGATTATGATGGTATCTGGTGCCTTCCGCATTCATTGTATCTACTGTGGAAACTATCAAAATAGGTTCAAGGCGCTCAACGCGTTGCAGGTGACTGCGCAACGGAGATCTCAAGCTCATCTGTCTATATTGGTATGGGGACGGCTTGTTCATATCTGCTTTTCTTTTGTCAAATAAGGGTTTGCGTGCGGATTAGAGTCAAATAGATATGGCATCGTGCCTGGTATGTTTTGATGACCAGCAGGAGATCCTGAGTACGAAACCGAGCACCCGACTTGCCGACGTGGGCTCACACATTCCCCGTTCGCACCCGTGGCTCCAATTGATCATCTAATGGTTTGTTCGGCTCCTGGTGAATCACAAACGATCGAACAGCGGGCTTTGTAATTCCAAGAGTCTCCCTTCTTTGCAAGCCAACCACGCCGACCCCACCCATGTTTTCAATACTCAGACAATAGTCTCAGCCGCAGCCTGCTTAGAAGCTTGTAGCTCTGCTTGCCGGAACGTATGAGCGGGCCGACACTCGAATGAATCTCGGCCATTCTCATCCCGGCAAAGGAGCGCTCGCACTTTCGAATTAACATCACTACCTTATTACAGGATACATGTAAGGTAGGTACCTAAGGTATCGCCTTCTCCTTCCAATCATAATATCACCAATGTGTAACCGTAATTTGCACCTCATTCAGTGGCTTGAATGGCGCTCTGAGGTAAGTGAACAGATATAAAAACTCTGGTCCAGCATCATCTTGGCACGAACTTTCCGACCCTCGAGCAAACTACACCGACCCTTTCTTGCTTTTTACGTTTACAGCTTAAGACTCACCGGGCCCAGCTCCTTCTAGGCATGGACTACTATCGTATCAACCCATACATGATGTCATCAGCCTTGTGTAACGGTACAGCATACCATTTTGAGATATCTGACACGCAGGCTCATTTCCCATCATACCAGTCACTGACCGGTTGACTGCCCACGCCTCACCTCGCCAAGCTTGCCTCGCCGAAGCCTCATGCCGGAACACGGATTCGTTTTACTCGTTTCCTGGCCGAGACTCGTCTTATCCGAGGGCGCAACACCTGACGGGACCTGACCTCGGCCCGCTGATCGCGCTAGCTTAGTGCGAGACACAATCATTCCTCGTCTCTCCAACCTGCAGTCAGCATCGACACCCAAACGACCTTCAGGGCGCGAAATAAGAATGCCGTGTAACCGACTGAAAGGATTTGTTTCAGGATAGTTGATATCCCTTCCGTGTGCTCGCTTCTCGGCAAGACAACTTGTACCCATCCCGAGTTGATGAAGAAGGCAGCAAAACGTTCTGCAACATAAACTCAGGACTGTGAATGATCTGTCATGAACCAGAAGAGTAGTTTATGCAACGGGCATTTCAATCACGATATGTCGAGGGGAGTATTCGTTATATCACTGTGCTACATGTGCCATGTCGGCTCGGGTTGTCCTTCACTTCACGCTCAAATGAAGAGCTAGACTGGACATTGAATTACTATGATGAGGCAATGTAAACAAGAGGCAAGTACATGTACATCCTCTGAAAATGCATGCCCATATCAAAAAGAAAGGAAGGGGCCACTCATAGTCTTAATTGGGGTTGCACAAGGCGAAGTATCATTTCCTCGAAATGCGGCCTCTAGGGTCCAGTCGACTCCCTTGCCCTGCTGATCTTTCGGCTGGTGTAACCTGAACCACTTCCTAGGGGCTTCAGTGGCCCACCAACGACAGTGGTGTTGTTACAAAGCTTGCGATTAGAGCTCTTCTTATCAACAACGACTCATCCAGAGCGACGGAATCATATCTTGTATTCGGCGACGTAATTACGCCCATAGACCCTGCTAGTTAGTAGGGAAGAGGCGCATGAGGCTCATTGGCATCGCAACACTAGGAGGAGTCTAAGAACGAGCCTACAAACTGCGATCCGAGCTTGCTGCCTGCGTCCCACCAGTTTTTCAGGATTTCTTCCTTGCTAAAGTAGTTCCAGCCGAGAGATCGAGAGCAGGAGGCAAAGGCGTGCCTAGAGCTTGACGGCTGTTCAGCTCAAGTTCGCATAGACTGATTTAGACTTTTGTGCTCGATCCAGGACACCAAAACGTCTCGATTGCTGCACTGTGAACAAAGAGTAGTCTCCAAAGACACCGCCTCCCGACTGCTAATCCACCAAGCACAAGTTGAGCATAAACATTCCTACCTTGGGCGCATGTCACAGTGCTGACCACTTGAAAGGACGATGGACATTTCGACGCTCGATGTGGTCCCGATGGTCGCCTATGACCCCCAAGGGATTTCTTACCGAAGATTCCACTCCATAAGACATTGTGGCATGCGGGAGCAACGCACGAAAAAAGGGGGCGAACTTCTCGGCCCTCGAAATCACCAAGTAGCCTCCATAAATGTCGCTTCATTTTCTTGTCAAGCCGCAAGCAGGACTCTTGGTGCTTCACCTCCTTGACATTGTCCAACATCACCACTCGGGCAATCAGCAGCACCGCCTGCTTGGAGGGCACCGCCGACGACGCCATGTCCGGAGACCTGGAGTCCAGCTTGCTGAAGTCTCAGCCTTCCTCTCCTTCATCCTCCTCGCAGGCATCTTTCTCTTCTTCTTCTTCTTTGGATGACTTGGAGTACGCTCGTCTTTGCCAGGACGACAAGGTTGAGAGCTTCCGCATTGAGACTCTCGAAGTAGAAGATGATATCTATCTCGACGACACCTTCGTCGTAACTCGCCCCTTGCCGCCTTGGCTGAGATATCCCAAGAGCCTTGCTTTGGCCTTGATCCCGAGTTTCCTGCACCCAGTGGATCCTGATGCGACACCAAGGCCCCTCCATCCATCAGCTTGGCTCGGTAAGTTGATCCAAGTCTCGGCACAGCCTGGGTTTCTGTAGCTAATTGAAGATGAAGATGGGCTTCGAGGACTCGCAGCGTTCTTCGTCGTCTGCCACCACTGGTCCCTCTGCACGTTGACCGGCGAGGTCCGCCGCGGCTTCATGAGCGATGATACACCTCTCTTTCTCCGAATCCCAATCCTTCGCCTGGCTCTTTCAGGACTGTCGAATGTCTGCGTCTTCTTCGTCATCTCCGGTTATGCCCTGAGCTACAAGCCCATGAAGCTCATCAAGCAGAAGAAGTCGGCCGAGTTTGCAGTCGCTGCCGCTTCCTCTGCTTTTCGTCGGTATATCCGCCTCTTCCTCCCGACAATGATCACGTCCCTCGCCGTCGCTGGCCTGGCCTATTTCAAACTCTTCGAGCTTGAGCCTTTCCCCGGTCCATCTGTCACAATGTTCAGGCCGCCAGCACTAGACAATGTATGGGACCAACTAGTCGGCTGGTGGGGGCATTTCTCAATTTTGTCCGACCCAATGGCGAAGAACCTTGAGAGAGGAAGAGGATTTCCATATCAGCCGCAACTTTGGACCATCCCCGTGGAGTTTGACGGTTCACTCATTGTCTTCTTGGCACATGTCGCCTTTCACCGAGTTCGCCCTAGCGTTCGAATTTCTTTCCTTGTGTGCCTCCTCATTTACAACATTCACTCCGGCTACTGGCAGTTCTTTCTTTTCCTATCCGGCCTGCTCCTCGCTGCCCTCAGATTTTACGGCGACGATGAGGATGCCGACAACGAGAGCAACGGCTACGGCTGGGAGACTCTACCACACCTATCGAGCCCTTCGTACTGGCGACGTGAGGGGCTGAGGGGATTCAATGCCCCAATTTCGTTGATTAAATACTCCAAAACCTACGGGATCTCCAAGAAGACTCTCCAGATAGCCTCTTTCATCGGCGCCCTATGGCTGCTGTCGTTCCCCGAGGGGAGCGGAAGTGTAGCGCAGACCCCAGGATATAGAAACCTTTCCTGGCTGACCCCTGCACGATATGGCGAAGGCGACGGCCTCTGGATTCCCATCGCCGCTGTTTGGCTGGTTTTCACTATTGACCAGTCACAATTCATTCAGCAGCTTTTCACGGGTCGGGTCATCCAATACCTCGGCCGAATATCGTACGCCATCTACCTCGTTCACAACTGCCTGATTTGGCTATGGGGTTATCACTGCGTTCAGTTCTTCAGTGCCATTACTGGCACTCCTCTTGAGGCCAACCTCAGCACTAGCTGGGGATTTGTCGTCTTTCTTTCAACGTGTCTTTACTTACCGGGCGTCGTCTGCGTGGCGGATTTCGTGCAAAGATACGTGGATGTCAACGCTGTCAAGTTCGCGGCTTGGTTCGAGGGAAAGTTGATCGAAAAGACAAAGTAGTGGAGTTTTCAGGGTTGAACAATTACTTAGTTTAATCATCTAATACATTACGATTCTGTCAAACTCAATTGCTCACACTAAGGCCTGTCCAACGCTAACATAGCCTATTTCTAGTTACCGCTGCCTTTGCGGCAACTGACATGATTTAGAGGCATCCTTGAGTGCATATTAGATCACTGCCAACGTGCATCATCAGAGCGACGTCGATGAGATGACAAATGTTCGGAAGGGTTAGCAGCACTCTTTTCAGCGACTTTTGGGAGAGATGTTCAGCATAATTATCTACAAGTCAAGGTGCTATAGACTTAGTCAGCTCGGTCAGGACGTTCATCACGAGCTTGTCTCACCGAGGTGAACGCCAAATTAGGATGAGAGGTACGCTGAAAAGGCCGGAGAAACGAGCACGGCGATCGTTTCTCCGTGTTGTGGATCGTCATGTTAGCCAGACGCTTCCATCCGTATATCTAACGGATCATCGGCTAGTCAACCTTGGGGATGGAAATTTCCGAGTCAGTGCCACAGGGTGACTGTGGGTACTGTCGAATACGAGCAACGCCTAATTGGGTTGCCCGTCCGTTCGTAGGGTTTAAGGCTGGATATGTTCTCATGTGGGAGGCGATCTAAATGGAGAATCCAATCTTGGTTCATTTGATCAACCTTCTTTGGAAGCTTGAAGATTAAATCTGGCCTTGTGGGCGCACTCAGGGGGGCGTCATCATCATCGAAATATGAAGGCCGACCTATTCTTCTTGCCCGACTGTGCTTCACGCACCTTGGCGTGAGTTTTTGCATGTATTCAGAAAGCTTCGAACGCGGACTAACGCTGCCAAGCCGTGGTGTCATTTGAGACATGGGAGTACCAGAGGCACAACGCAGCTGGGAGCTGGAAGACCGGGCCAAGCAACCCTCTTTTAACCCACCTCAAGAAGACATAACCGCCTATGATTCGAGATCACAGTATCCATCCGAGCCTCGATGGCCCTTCCAGGAGACCGACCAAGACAAGCAGCCTCACTTCTCACCACCAGCTCCGCCACCGCCTCCTCCTCCGATAAATCCGCCAATTCACCATCAACCCGCACCGAGTCCGAGAAGATCTGGCCACACCCGCCATGTCCTAAGGTACTGGGGCCTCGAGATCTTCACCCTGTTCGTCGCAATCTGCCTACTCACCGCAATCATCTGGCTCCTCACACACTACGATGGCCACTACATGCCGAAATGGCCCTTTGAAATCAACCTCAATTCCGCCATCGCGCTCCTCTCGACCTTTCTCCGCGCCGCCATCGTAGCCGCGGTGGCCGAAATCATCGGCCAGATCAAATGGACCTGGTTTGCCGAACAGACCCGGCCCCTCCAGCACCTCCAGGACTTTGACGCCGCGAGCCGTTCAATCCTCGGCTCCACGAAACTCCTGGCGATGCTCGTGTGGAACCTGGGCTTTTCCTCCACCGGCTTCCTCGCCATCGGTGCCGCCATTGTGACGATTGCCAGTCTTGCCGTTGGTCCCGTCACCCAGCAGGCTGTCCGAACGATGACCTGCCCCATGCTCGAGGACAACATCCGCGCCAGGATCCCCGCAGCGAACTACGTGCCGGGCTCGTCGGCGTACTACCGCGTCGGTGCCGGATCCTATGAGATCGAGGTAGACATGAAGAGTGCCATGATCCAGGGGATTACGGATCCAGGCAGCCAGGACAGCGACGTCCAGGTTCTCTGCCCCAGCGGAAACTGCACGTGGCCTGACTACGGCACGGGCGTCACGCACGCGAGCATCGGCGTGTGTAGCAAGTGTATTGATACGACGAGCTTCGTCAGCGAGCCTGATACGGTGGGCAACCTGTCGCTGCCGGACGACGGCGCCGTCATCAACATCCTGGCCGGAAAGTACATGTGGATGGGCTACAGCAACCTGACCGCGTACACGAAACTCTTCAGCGACGACTTCGCCGCGGCAGCCCCTGTTTCGATGGCTAACTTCAGCATGCTCATGATTTCGACGTCTCCGTGCACGTCAGACAACTCGACGGGAACATCAAAGCTGACATGCCCGCATCGTCTGTCGCAATCCGACAATAGTTACTTTAGCAACCTGGGGGATTACGTCGCCGCCTCCTGTATCTTGTACCCGTGCCTGAAGGAGTATCATGCGCGGTACGTGAACAACACATTAACGGAGACGGTCGTCCGCACGACGACGGCGGCGTCCAATCCTGCCGAGAACGCAGCGTCGCGATACTCATTGTACGGCAACTACACGGCGAGACAAAGTCCCTGTGTGATTGACAACGGCACCTGGTACGATACCACCAACCAGAGCCAGGCCTTGGACGTTCCGGGACGCATCTGGACCAACTTCAGCGTGAGCGGCAGCGACGAAGTCACCCGCGTGCCGAACGAATGCCTGTACAAGATGGACGGGACCTTCTTCTCCGCGCTATCGACTTTCCTCAAGGCGAGCTTGCTGAGCGCCTCGTGTAAGTACGACTCCATGCAGAGCGGACACCTCAACTGCTACGACTCTTGGTGGCTCACGCCGCTGTGGGCCGACATGAACGCCACCGTAACCAACCTTACGAGCGCCGTCGACGACTTTGCCTGGGCTGTGACGAACAAACTTCGGATGACGGGGCTCGGGCCGGACGTCGTCCCTGGCGCTAACGCTCTATTGAATCGGCGGGCTGAGGCGCTGGGCGAGGTATGGGCGAGCTCGACGTGTACCTACTTTGACAGGCAGTACATCGCGCTGCCTATCATCTTGGTGGGCCTCTGCGGGATCCTGTTGGGCTGGATCATTCTCAAGAACTATAACGACCCCGAGCAGCCCGTCTGGAAGGGCAGCGTGCTGCCGCTACTATTCTTTGGTTTGCATGATACCATGGGGCCAAAGGGGACAGCGGGCGGAGCGAGCAATGGTGGTGACGGGCCCAGGGATGGGGGTCGCATGGCGAGGAATATGACGTTCTTCAAGGAGAACGGACGGTCGGCGCCGGAGCTACATCGGATTCAGCAGGAGTCAGGCCGGATGCGGGTGCGATTCCATGGCGGGATGGACCCGGGATTCTTAGATCTGGGGACGGGGAGGAGTGATCCGGAGGCCGCGAATGCCTCGTTAGTGCCGGGGCAGGGTGACTCCCGTGGTACGAAGATGAGATGATGCTCGCTGTAGAGATATTAGAAACGTGTCTTGTTGCTGTCAATATAAGATCTAGATTTGTCTCGGTTGTGATCAAATGAGCCTTTCCCCAAGGACACGTCGTTGTTGCCAGCATTGAAGGTACGTTCGGGAGGTCGAATCTTACCGGCGTCGATCCCGGAGGACGCATCTGGTGGCCTCTGAGTCTAAGATTGAGCAAATCGGTGGTGACAAAGATTACCGGTACCTTACCGCGATGAAGAAAATGTCTGACCCGGCAAGAGACGCGACAAGCGAGTCTGGGGTCGTGTTGTGGTACAATTCATCTTCCCATATCACACACGACTCGTGAAAAGCCAACCATAACCACCAACATCCGCGTTTCTTCCCGACTGAGCCGCTTCGATGCGCCGATTTGATGCGCTACATGGTCAAACATCGAACGATGGAAAGCTGAAGGATCCAACAGTTCCGGCTGAATCCAAAACCGACAGCGACGCCCGCCTGACAGGTCATGCCAATCAGGAGAGATGGATCCGTCAGCGAGCTGTGAGCAGAATCCCAGCCATCTGGCATTGGACGGACTCTGTCCCCATATGTTCCTGGCGTCCAACCACTTAGAAACAACAAAGCAACTCTTGATGGAGCCTAGTTGACGCCGTCTGTCTTCCAGAGTGTCCTCCCCGCATGCTTTGAAGCTTTCCCACGGGTTTCCCCCGCATTTCGGCTGCTAGGCGTGGGAATTACACTTACCCATGCCATCATCGCTACTCATTGTCCCGGATCTATGTTTTGCCCCCCTTGGCTGAGTAAAGGACCGCAGGGACCATGGCGGGGGTTAGTCCGTCGTCTCTGCCACTCTGATCGAGGTCTGGTGGTGGGATGGACGAGCCACCGCGGGGCACAAAGCGCGAGGCGCGAAAGTTTACCCCAAAGAACTGAACCCCTAGTCAAATTGCCGAAGTCTGTTGCCGCACTCGATGCCGCACTCTGTTGCCGCAACCAAAGATGGTCATACGATTCATGCCCACCATCCGTGGCTTGCTTGTCTGGATTGCTCACGCCTAAACCCGGGGCTCCAGATTTTGATACTTAACCATCATGGCCCTCCGGTTCGTTCGCGGGTTTGTTCCTGTTTCAAAGAATCTCTCATCCTACAAGTGCTCTCCTCCATCTCCATCACAGCGTGTTGTTCCTGTCACCCCCCAGATACCCTCCACCAAACACATCTCCACAACATCCATTACAATGGCTACGAACGGCACAAACGGCGTCAACGGACACGCCAACGGCGCCAATGGCACCAAGAGCAAGTTCGACCCCAACTTCACACAACATGTCATCGACCTCATGAGCCCCGAGACCAAGCCCAGACACAGACAGGTTCTCGGCTCTTTGATCAAGCACCTTCACGACTTCTGCAGAGATGTCGAGCTCACACAAGAGGAGTGGGTTCTGGGCGTTAACTACATCAACTCCATTGGCCAGGCCTACCAGAAGAACCGCAACGAGGCATGGAGAGTGTGCGATATCCTGGGTATTGAGTCGTAAGTCGCAACCCCCCTTTCCCTGCCCTCTAGCGCGGCCGTCTACTCCGAAAATCATTTACCCCGCGTGCGCGGCTTTTCCGGCCGCGCCACTGCGATGCCATGTTCGCAAGCAGAGACCCAGCCAATGGCTAACAATTCTCCCCCCTCTCTACAGTCTCGTCGACGAGATCAACCACACGGTCGAGACCGAGTCCGGCGTCACCCCCACATCATCCACCATTCTCGGCCCCTTCTGGTCCCCCGAGACCCCCTTCCGCGACCTCGGCGCTTCCGTCGTCCAGAACATGCCCAAGGACGGCCAGCTCACATACTTCCATGGTGTCATCAAGGACGCGGAGACGGGCAAGGGCATCCCCGACGCCGTCTTCGACATGTGGCAGGCCAGCACCAATGGAAAGTACGATGTCTTTGACCCCGAGAACCAGACCCGTCACAACCTGCGCGGCAAGTTCAAGACGGACGCTGAGGGCAAGTTCTACTTCTACTGCCTGAAGCCCACCGAGTACGCCATCGACACCTCCGGCCCCTCGGCCGATCTCCTCAAGCTCATGGGCCGCCACCCGTACCGCCCCGCGCACATTCACATGATGGTCACGCACCCCGACTTCATCGGCGTCACGGCACAGCTCTACCCCAGCGACGACCCGTACCTCGAGACCGACACCGCCTGCGCCGTGAAGGACGATTTGCTTCTTACTTTCAAGCCTGTTCAGAACGAGGCCAAGGGCGCCACCCTCGACGTCGAGTACGACGTCCGCCTGGTGTCCAAGAAGTACAAGCCGGATTCCCAGATGCTCATGCAGAACGCCAACCAGAACAAGTTCTAAGTCTAAACTTGTGGGGGGCTTCTGATTTGAATGAGAATGAGTGGTTGTTTCAGCATGTGAGAGCGGAATGTGTGTGGGTGGTGTGCGTGCATAGCACACTGAAAGGACAGCACAATGGGTCTGGATAATTGTTTTGAGCATGAGACTCCGAAGAACGGAGATTTCTCACTTTTTTTCTTCGTGTATCCCTCCAAAACCGCACTGCAAAATGGCGTCAGTGCAAATGTGGCCCGTTAGAAGGCCCAATTTTCTCCGCACGAATTAGAAATTGATATCCTCTTCAAGTTGATTCGGTAGAAAATCGCGGTACTTTGGTGATTGGTTGAAACCCCGCGTGCTTGTGTCCTCGTCTCCAAGTTTGCAACTCGTAGACTTCCAGTTTAGCTATTGGGTTTCTAGGCGAATGCTACGTAGCGAATCTGAGCAAACTGGCTCTTGAGAACCGCTCTGAATCCATTCATTCCCTCACCCGTGTGAAGTGAATCCTGAAGTCCTTTGATGAGTAACTTTGAATTGACTTGACGCGACTGAAAGCTCGACTCTGAGACTCTGCGTGTCTTCAGTCAACAGTGTCCCCGACTTTTTCCCCTCCCCCTCCTCCACTTACCGGGTTCCTTCGGAAACCTTCGGCTAAGCTATTCGCCCTCTCCCTTGGCTCTTGGGGGGACGATTCTTTTCCCGACTCGAAATGCCGTGGGGGGCGAGACCGGGGTAGGACGTGCGTCAGTGGGTCTAAGCCGGAACTGGAGAGCGGCTTTGCGACACTGCTGGCATTTTTAGAAGCCAAGAGATCACAGTTTCCCCTGGCTCCGGATGGTAGTCTGCACGTTATCGTGCCGTGCGTGCCTGACAGCTATCACGGCTAATGGCTACGGTAGGTAACGGACATCGAATCCGTACGCTCGGGTTGTCGCTCTTCGGTCTTAACGTGAGAGCTGCCGATCTACCGGTATGAGGAGAGCCTCTTCCCGTATTACCCCGCGATCCTAGTGAGTGCCTCGTTATCACCGGTAAGTAGATCGGTCGAGGGATGGCTGGCAGATCTCAATGACTACATGGAAAGCCACGAGCTCCAGCTCACGGGCAGTACGTCCCTTCTTCGTGTTTAGACCTCACAGTTCTTCAAGAACAAGTAGATGTAGCAATTACCTGTTTTCAATTCAAGGCTCAGAATTCCGTCGTACATTTTGGACGAAATCTCGCCGCTCTGCATGCTCGGGGAAACATGTAAAACTTGGTATCTACTGATTGGGTCAATGACCATTCAGTAGAACTCCCTATTGAACAAATTCAACATAGCTTCTGACAAGCGTTATTATATGCTCCCGTCATCTCAAAAATAACTACCACGTGGTATTAAGGTGAACAAGAGAGGGCTTCCCTAACAGGCATAACCCACAGCTCCTACTTTTCTGGCAAGGTGCGAGAGCACTATCTCTTGGGCATGAGAAACACATTTCTCCGAGCCCATCTTGGTTAACAACATGAATGAGTTGGGTCTTGTGCTTAAGCATGCCGATGTCTCTTGACGTGTCGCCCACAGCACAATCGGTAAAGTCGGTCCTATCAGCGATAGGCCTTTTGTAAAAGGTATCCCTTGTTGCTTCGTGTCAAAAAGCCAGGCCGTTGAATTACCCCTGTGCCGCCTGCCACAGTCATGGGCCCGTCTAGCTTGAGATCCGGTGTGAGATCCGATTCGTTCCCACGCTGCCGGCGTCGAGATAGCCTCTAGACTGATCCAGGTAATATCCAGATTTTATCGCATTGGTAACATCAAGTAGAATCTCGCTGCTAAATTCCTTTGATTTCCTTTAACTGAGAGTCTTGATCCTCGTCATGATTCGTTGGTATCTACCGCTGCCGTAAGCTTGAGGTCCTAGCGCAGGGTGTCTTTCTTCCGAAGAAGGCTACATGATCTCGAACCTAGCAATTTTCTCTCTTCAGCAAGTTTCGATGTACGTGCATGTAGGGATCGAAGCTCGAGACTGTGCACATTCAAGTGATTCCATATATTCACACTGACTGATGCCTTACTTGAATCATTCGTCCCCAGCACGACTTAGCCAGCGTCTCAGACCTTGGCTTGACGAAGTACCAACGCTTTAATGACTCAGTCGGCGAGAAAGTCCGTGGAGTTGAGGCAAACAAAGGTCTCTCCCCACCTGTGGACGCGCCAAGGCGCAGCGCGCCCAATAGAGGTTGTTTCCGCCCATGGGCTCTCTACAGCGGGAAAGAATGTTATGCTTAGAGACTATATCACCGTATTCGTGCATGTTATCGCCGAAAATGAGCATGTAGTGGCCTTTCTCATAGGATGACTTTACTCAGGTTCTATCTCACGAAGTGGGGTCGTCCTACCTAGTTAGTCGACCATGACGTAGGGGACATTTGTAAGCTGAACGACTAGAGAGTCAACTCATCTCGTGGTGTTGAATGGTTCTCATATCACTGAGAGACGCTCCTCAGAAATCTTATAAATGCTTTTAAAAGACCCTCAAAGCTCATTGCCTTCCACCTAGTAGTCTCATCGATTCAACTTTGTCGGATTTAGATCAAGAGGAACTTTAACTTGGGCTGCAACCACCTTAGCTGTTCGACATCAAGATGGGCCTCCAGGGAAAGAATGTCTTGCTGGTTCGTTTACAATAATGACAAAAACTGGGCTACAACGCGGATTCATCACTGAATCTCTACAGACAGGCGCCTCTATGGGAATCGGCGAAGCAATCGCCACGGCGCTGGCCGCCAAGGGTGCGAATCTAGTTCTCCTATCCAGGTCCAAAGTAAGTTGGCAGCAGGAGGGCCAGGTATACGGGGAGGCTTTACCTGCACGTCAGTTGACTGACGCTTTGTGAAGGAGAAACTCAGCACTGTTGCGAAAAGCGTGTCGAGTGCCAACCCGAACGTCAAGGTCATCTACCGAGCCGCTGACATTGGAGTTTTCGACGTGGTCGACAAGGCGATCGGCTCAGCCATCGAAGAGATTGGCGAGATTGACATTCTCATCAACAACGTACGCTAGGATTTTCCATCAACTTTCAGTGTGACGCCACATCCTTCCAAGCCTCGCTAACCCGTCACCCCGAAGGCTGGGCTCGCTTTGGGAGCTCCCGCCAGGTTCCCAGACCTCAAGATCGAGGACATCATCACCATGTCCAACACTAACATCAACGGAACCATGTTCGTGACACACTCGGTACTCAACAGGTCCATGATGAAGCAAAAGCCCAGAAAGGGCACAATCCTTAACGTCACCTCTGTCACTGCGCATGAAGTGCCACCGTTCCCGGGCGAGGCAGTCTATCACGCGAGCAAAGCTTTTCAAGAGGGGTTCACGAATTCTCTTCGCAACGAACTCGTGGAAACCGACATCAAGGTGCTAGCAATCAGGCCTGGTGTCGTTGCGACTCACTTCCACACGCAGCGTGTGGGTTTCGATCAAGACCAGTACAACTCATTCGTGGAAGGATACGAGTAAGTTCTTGCCGCTGGTCTATCTTTTCGTTTGCTATGAGTGAATAACTTAACACCTGTCAGTCCACTTGTGTCTGGAGACGTTGCGCAAGCGGCGGTCTACATGCTGGAGCAACCGGACAATGTCTCCATCAAGGCTCTTGACGTCGTGCCTACAGGTATGTCGAGCACCCCTGTGACTACATCAATCAACTAACCTGCAACTAGCTCAACGCTCACTCACCGTGTTCGATCGGACATGGAATCAGCGGGGTCATGATTAAATCCAAATTCAATTGAATCACGATAAACCATGTACGCCGAAGCTACAGCTCTCTGCGGGAGGTTGTAAATATTCCAAAGCGGGGAGATGGCGAAGATGTCTACATCGACTTTCCTGAACCCACATCTCTCTTCTGCTTGGGAATTAGCTGTACGTACTTAGTTAACCTAAGTACCTTTGGTCTAGTAGTCGCAGCAACATTAGTTGCCAAGTCGAGTTTCCGTCCCCTTCAGGTCGCTAAACCAAAGTCCCTAGCCTGAGTCGCATTCGCACTCGTACGCCCAAAGCTTTGATTGGTACATCAACAACCTTGTTGTGACTATTTCACTTCAACTTAAGATGTTGGTATCCCGACCATCAATTGCCTCGTTCCTGGTTTGGTGTAACGTATATCTCATTGGAAGATCGGCGTCCGGACTCTTTCCAGGCCGACTTGCTTTCTCCGCATTGTCATGGCACCGGTGTTTAGGTAGTAGTAAATCCGAAGGCTGCAACATCAGCCCTATTAATACGAACCCCCTCACAGAATCGTCTTACTCAACTCACGACTATACCCCTCGAGATTGAAGATACTGTTATACTAAAGACCTAAAGGGCGCTGCTCTATTCACGTTCCAAAGAACCCAAAAATGGCTATCCCATCGTGTTGCTTGAAAGCCTTTGAATGGGACGGCACTCCAACGGGCCGAACCGACAAGCTTGCCAACAATGACGTCTACGTCGTCGGTGACAATCCACACGCCGCAGTTGTCATCGTTCACGACCTTCTAGGCTGGACCTTCCCCAACGCACGCCTCCTGGCGGATCACTATGCTCGCGAAGCCAACGTCACGGTCTATCTACCAGACTTCTTCGGCGGTTGGGTTGTACCCTTTGAGCCAGTGCTTCAGAATCGATGGCACGAAATTGACCTCTCGAGCTTTGGAAGGGACAATTCACGAGAAATTCGAGAACCTGAAATCACCAACTTTGTCAAGGAGGTTCGCAAGAAGCACACGAAAGTCGGGGCTATTGGGTTTTGTTACGGAGGGTGGGCAGTCTTTCGGTTAGGAGCAAAAGAGCATGATCCTCCGTTGGTTGACTGCATCGCGACTGGCCACCCCAGCTTGCTGACCAAGGAGGATATTGACGGTGTTGGGGTTCCGGTGCAGCTGTTGGCTCCCGAATTTGATACGCAGTTCACCCCCGAGCTCAAGTCGCATTATTTCGAGACCATGTTGAAGAAGGGCGTGTCGTTTGAGTATCATCACTACCCTGGTGTCGAGCATGCTTGCTTGACTAGAGGTGATCCCGGAAAGCCTGGAGAGAGGAAGGCGATGGCTCTGGCAAAGTCGGCCGCGGTAAGCTGGTTCAGTCAACATTTGCATTAATGGCATCAAATAGGAATGACTTTTGAAGAGTAAAAGTTGAGGGAGACCATTAAATGATGAGGTGGAGAGAATAGGGTACCTGAGCAGGCGTTGGAGGGCACTATGTGGCACTCAGAATGAATTTAGAATGCGTACCACAATGGATTTCTAGTTGAGCCACTCGATTATGTGTTGGTAATTCCAGTCGGTAGCGAAGTCTATGCCGCTTCAAGTGTTTACTATCGATACGAGTTCGAGATTGTTCTTCGGATAAGTTGATCAATGTCATGGCACCGATTGCATTTAGAGAAGAGGCACATATGTTAGAAATATGCCCGTTTGAACATGATTCATAGAATATCATATTGACCAAGGTTTACAACCATCAATTCGGCAAAGAAACAAAAGTGTGAAGTTGTGATCTCATTAAAAAGGTTGTTGCAACAGACTTGAACCGTTTGATACAGCATTGTCTCGTCCAGTCAGTTGAACTTATTGCTCCTATGTCCCTTGACCACTCGAGCCAAAACATGAAGTTGAGATGTGACATGCCTTTCATGCTTCGTCACGATAAAGTAGTCATTACACTTGCGCTAACTCGGATAGAACAAGCTTACGGTCAATTGTGGACTGCTAATCACAACGACGGACTTAGACTATTAGAACACAATGCTTGGTATGGCATCACAATGACTCACTCTAGCATAATCTCAACGAAGAGCCAACACGATGTTGTTAATGACAAATTTCGAGATACCTCGTATTATTCGTATTCTCATACGAGAGGATTACCAGCAACAAGGCGCGGGGTTGATACTGATTTATAAGCCAGAGCCGCCAATAGACTCACCTCGACCGAGGTTTTGGGCCGCCGCCCCCGGTCCTCCAGTCACTTCCGGAACCGAAACCGAGTGGGCTGGCGCGGGCCCCCGGCCCTAGGCGCGGGAAGCTGCGTCCGCGTTGCATTCAGCCCCAACCCGATAAAACTCCGCAGCGTCAAACCGGGCCAGTCCGCAGCTTTTCCCCGCTTTTGGCGGACTTTTGGCTGTTCGAGACACCGACATTGAGAAATGGTGTTGCGATGATATCATCCCCATGGCGATATGAGAGCCAATAGTAGGCGGTTCTCTGGGTAGAGGGGGATCCATACCTAGGTAGCTTTATGAGATTCTGGAGCATAAGTTAAACTCAACTCCTTCTCATCAACAACAAAGCCTTGAACTAGATCATTGACTTCGACTCCAGGCAACAAAATATTCTAGGTTCTTCGAAACCAAAGAACAACATCGAACATGAAGGTCGCAGTACTCGGTGGAACCGGCGAGACTGGAACTTCCATTATGAATGGCCTGCTCTCCTCGCCTGAGACGAAATACGTAGGGCTCGTCTATCATGAAAGTCTGTACAATACCTTGGTAGAGTTACTCATAAGTCGTTTGATAGGAGATAACTGCGCTTATCCGACCGAGCTCGCTGGAGAAGCCCGAGGTCAAAGCTTTAGAGAAGAGAGGCGTCAAGATTGCCACAGTAGACCTGAGCGGACCCGAAGACGAAATCGCGAATCAGCTTACCGGTCATGAGGTGGTCGTCTCAGCCATTGTGGCAGACAAGCTGCTCGACCAAATCCCCCTCGCCAATGCGGCTAAGAAAGCGGGGGTAAAGCGATTCGTCCCCTGCTTCTTTGGGACGGTGATGCCCGGCAGGGGCATGTTATGGTTCCGAGATCAGGTGAGGAAGACTCCCTAGACCCCCAGGATATGTCAAATTAGCTGTTGAGCTGACTTCTGAATGCGTCCTAGAAAGAGGATGTCTTAAACCATATCCAGACTATTTACCTCCCGTACACGGTCATCGATGTTGGCTGGTGGTACCAGATCAGCTTGCCCCGTCTGGCCTCGGGACGGATTGACGCAGTCGCGAGCCCATTTGACAACTGGATCGCTGGAGATGGAAGCGTTCTCTCTGGTATGACTGACCTCCGCGACGTTGGCAAATACGTCGCCCGCATCATTGCGGACCCACGGACCCTGAATCACAGAGTCTTCGCCTTCACCGAACTCATGTCCCAGAATGAAGTATACGATCTGATTGAGAAGATGAGTGGAGAAAAGGTTGAGAGAAAATACGTAAGTTCTAGACCACCTTACCAAGACTCGGGGAAATAAGGCATACATGGAGCGATAAATAGACGGTGAAGGCTTAGCTTTGAGCGATTAAACTGACATTGAAACACAGATGTCGGCTGATGAGATTGAGGCTGCGATGGTCAAGGCGAAGGATGACAAGGCCAACCCTCATAGGCTATCGGTTTTACAATATCGGAAATCGTGGGGCCTCCGAGGAGACAACACGCCGGAGTACGCGCGATACCTAGGATATCAAATCGCCAAGGATCTGTATCCCGACTTAACGGGAAATTCGTTTGAGACTTTCTGCAGCGAGGCTCTGGAGGGCAAGGTCAACTCCATCTACGAGAAGAAGAAGCGCGAGGCCATGGAAGCAGCTGGTAAGAATTAAACAACCAACAGACTTCTTACTCGGTAGGTTTCGACAGGCTCAGCAATTGCGGCTATTGTTGGAACGTGTCAGTAGCCGTTCTTGCTGGACCAATAGGTGAGTCCGCAGAAATTCGAAACTTCGATTAAAGTCGCGATGCATCCACTATTAGTGAGCTGATCCATTTCAAGGCGGCCCCGGTTTCGAGGTGAAATCCATTCATTTGATCTGCATGTTTAAAACCATGATGCTGTAAATATGGTTCGTGGGCGATCAGAGTTTAGTCTAAATCAACTCGGACTAATACTCGCCTTGGCATCACCAACGATTCTGTGAAGGTAGAGCTCCGACTTAGGAGTACCTTGATTAGGTAAACGAGACCACGAAAAATGGAAACAAAGGCATTCAACTTCGAACACAGCAACAGGCTTTGAGAATTGTCATGCCAATAGTTTGCCCGCTGCAGTCAGAGAGGACGAAACCAGCGATAATGTACGTCGCCGAAGGTCGCCACAGTTAGGCCTTCGGCAACTGATGCAGGAAAGCCGCCTCCCCAGCGGGTGGGTGTTTTATCAGATCCATCAGCCGCCAAGCGCTTCCCCGCCCGTCTTCGCTCAAATCCGAGCAATTTCATTTGACAAGATGCCATGTCCATGCCAGTCAGTGGAGTGCACTTGTGCAATGGAGCCACAAAAGTAGATGGGCGAGACGGGGCCGCCGGCCACCATGTCAAAATGACTAGTAGGAAAACTGGTAGTAATGAGGCCATCAAGGTTCTCTGGTGAGCAAGTTTCTGTTCTTTCTTTAGACATCTTTGGAAGTTCGGCGCGTTTACTTTCGCTTATGACCTGTAAGGAATGCGATTGACATTTCATCGCCCACGACGTGTGCTCCGAACAGACGAATCCTTGTCGCGCACGCCCTAGATCTGGGCAGTAGAAAATTTCGAGTTTACGGATGAATGACACGCTAGTCAAGATAGAACACTTAAAATTCTTTATCAGATCGTTTGTTTCACTCGGGACTCGAGAGAGAAAGCACTTGTTCATGTTGCATCTCGGATAAGGTAGCATCGGAAAGAATCTTATGTGGCAAGCGATTTACAGAGAAAATGGCCACTGAGAACCGTTCAACCGGCAAAAAGGTCAAGGGTATGTTTTCGAGCCTCGGCCGCCGTCATGACTGTACATGTGCCTTGGGCTAACTTTCTTGGCTTCACGTAGCCTTCTTCCTTGGCAATGAGGCAACTTCAAAAGAAGAAAGACGTCTTGTGCAGAAAATAGGTAGGCACTCCCATTATCTCTGCATTAAAAGACGATGAATCTGACTAATAAACCGCAGACTTCTTCATCTTGACATACTGCTGCCTCAGCTACTTCTTCAACTACCTGGGTGGGTGATGGTTGCCTCATATCAGCTTTGGGGAAGGGACCGTAACACTGACAATGGACGGAAACAAAAGACCGTGCTGCTTTTGCCAATGCTTATGTGAGTTTCCACATCAAAAATGAGTAGACCATCGAGTAGAACTGACAGGCTCACTCTAGGTTGCTGGCCTCCGCGAGGCCTTGCACATGAAGGGCCATGACTACAACACCGTTCTTTCGGTGACCACTGCTGGGTAAGATCTAGGCCGATGAGTAGCGTTTCCACGAACATGGGCTGACCCCATATCAAAGTATGGTGGTGGGACAGATTCCTCATGGCATCATCATCGGTCTCCAAATCGTCCGGCCGCGAATCTGGCTGCCGTCGATGTGCTGTCTCTGGGCATTCCTGACTGTACGTCTCATCGATGTCAAATTATTCTATTGCGGCTCGCTAACAATACTCAGATGGCTAGTGCAGGCGTCAAGAATACCGCTCAGCTCTGCGTTATCCGCTTTTTCCTTGGCTTGGCGGAGGCTAGCACCTACTCGGGAGCCATCTACATCATGGGCTCATGGTACAAGCCTGAAGAAATCTCGAAGCGCACGGCCATCTTCACCGCGTCAGGTCAGGTAGGCACGATGTTTGCCGGCGTCATGATGGCTGCCATTTACAAGGGACTGGGCGGCCTTGCCGGTCTTGGTGGTTGGCAGTGGGTCTTCATCATTGGTACGAAAAAGTTGACGAGGCCTGCGGCTGGAAGAACTTGCTGACAAACTTCAGATGGCATCATCACGCTTCCCATCGCGATCTTCGGCTTCTTCTACTTCCCGGATATCCCTGAAAACACCAGCGCTCGGTATCTCAGTGACTCTGAGAAAAAGATTGCCGTTGGACGTTTGCCTCCAGTCATCAAAGGGTCGCACGGAGTCAACCCGTTCTCTCTGTTGAAGCGTCTAGTACTCATGCCCACCTTGTAAGTCGAATATCCCGCTTTTATTACGACATGAGTTGGGAAAGCTGACCACTTAATAGTTGGGTTTTGGTGCTGTGGTCTCCGATTTGCGCTACACTCGAGGCCTGGGTTGTTCAGGGTAACTTCATCCTTTGGCTTAAATACCACGCCGAATCCTTCACGCAGAGCCAAATCAACACCTATCCTTTGGGTGTGCAAGCAGTCGGCATCGTAACCAATATCATGGCGGCATGGCATATGGACGCGACTGGAACCCGAGTACCCATGGTTGTGCTGGTTTGTCTTATCCAAATCGTCTGCGCCGCGATGCTCCTCGTTCCGAACCTGCCTTACGCCGGTACCATGTTCGCATTCTACGCATCGGGTTCGTCGTACATGGTCAACCCGTTGATCTTTGGCTGGGCCAGCATCATTCTCCAACGGAGCGGCGACGAGGCGGTGCGCAGCGTGACGGTGTACGCTATGAACATTGGCGCCACCACGCTTTACACTTTCTGGGGCATCGTCTTCTATGCGGCCGATGAAGCGCCGTATTGGAAGAAGGGTGCGATTGTCATGATTGTGTGCAGCGTCATCGTACTCTGCTTCATGGGACTCGTCATCAGGGTAAGCTCATCATGATTGAAAGAATCACTTAATTTCCGCAAATATGAAGTAGCTAATCACGATATCACACAGATCGATAGGCAATCACTTGCAAAATATGGCTCAATGACGGTGGAAGACTTCGAGCGTGCCGCTGCGGCTCGAGAGACGCAGACGTTGCCTGACGGAGAGAGATCCGATGAGAACGAGGACCAAAAGAACACAGTTTCGGAGAAAGTGACGCCAATCTGAGTTCGAATAAGACTTGGCGATATTTGGTCTGGCCCTTTTAGTACATCATTGGGTAGAGTCGGATCAGACGAAGCTTTCGATACTCTTTCTTTTACAGTTGCTATAATTAATCAACATGTACTTTTGAGAGAAAAAAACTACCTACTTACTCATGCCCACACCTTTCTGAACTTGTCTTCGAAAACCTGCTGCAGGAGTTTGAAAGCCATATGGACCTTCACAAGACTATCACCGCCTCCCTTCCCCCGACCTGACCCGAAAGACGTTCCTTCTGACTCGGTTGCCTGACCCGCTCTGCTTGCGCTGCTACTCACGTGCTCGGTATCGGAGGAGGAGCCATCCGACACATCTTCCCATGATTCAGCCACTGCTTCTTTAGATTTGCTATAGTGGGACTTTGTCTCTGCTTTCGCAGTAGCAGACGAGGCCACATGGTTCTCCGAGTATTGTGCATCTAATTCCTCGCCGAAACTCTCTTCTTCAATGGTATCGGCAACATCTTGAACATTGATCATATCCGAGTCATCAGCACCGACTCGGCCCATAATATTCTCCAAGCTTGTTACGATGGTGGCCAAGATCAGAGAGAAGTCTTTCAGATGAAACCAAACATCGCCGCCCTTGATTCCGTTGTCCTGCACAAGAGTATTGAGATCACCGTGCTTGTAAAAGTCATAGATGTATGCGTTCCAGGGCACGCCGTTTGTCTCTTCAGGGTAAATGGGGATGTACGGGATGGCAGACTCGTCAAGAAACACACCAGCGCGGACTGTGTCGCATAGCTCATGAATTGTGGCGAAGTCGTCTGTGAACCCCGACAGCGCGGCGAAAGGGGATCGAAGAATTGGACAAGGGAGCGTTGGAATCTGTGCTGTTGAGATATCAGCCGAGGCCTCTCCAGCGGCGCCCACCCGGCGTTTGGTGAAAGGAAGCTGGTTATCTGGAGAGTCCTGGAGATTCTGTGCAATGAAGCTGCGAACGTAGGTCTTAAAAGTTTTCAGAGTCTCTTCGTTGTGACCTCGGAGGACGGTTTCTGCCTCTCTTGGGAGCCTGGGTAGAAGGACAACAGAAGGTGATCGATATACGACGTTTTCACGCCACTCCCGATTGTTGTACTTGCTGCAAGGAATGCGACAGAAGAGGTGACACAATACTGTCAATAAAGTGAGAATGATCTCTCCCTGCTTCCGTGGATTGCCAAAGTCCTCGCAGAGCTTGTGCAAGTAGCCTTCCTTGAGCAGGGAGTGCAGAGCAAACACAGCATTCTCGGTAAAGTACAAGTGACCCACCAGGCCCGAGAAGTTGAGAGGTGCTCCTTTTCGAGAAAGGAGGTGCTGTCGTCTGAGATACTCGATGGAAAAGCGCAAGTGGTGCTTGACGGTCATCTGCGAGGCAGGTCCACCGAGGAACAGACGTGTTTGGGTCAACAAGGACTCCACTGCATCAATGGCATACTGGGAGTTGTTCGTGCTGTGCAGCAGGGTGAAGAGCCGAAGAACCAAAGTGACGGAGATGGGGAATTGGCCTTTGAGATCGGGCAACCGCGACGAGATGATTTCCATCGCACGATGGTGGGGGATGCCATGAAAGACGACGTTACCAAGGAGGTCAAATCCACGACGTCCAGCACGTCCTGATGCTTGACGGTAGTTGAGAGCCGTGAGGAATGCCGAGTCACCTATAAAGACAACAGTTTTGCAAGGCATGTTCAATCCGAGAGCGAGAGTACCGGTCGCAATAACGACGGTCAAGTAGCCCTTGCGGAACAACATTTCTACCCTTTGCCCCTCGAAATCAGTGATTGCTCGAATATGGGGCTAAGTTCAACTTACACTTGGCGGTACTGACGGTTCATACCAGCATGGTGGACACCGAGTCCCCGACGAAGAGCGTCGATTAGGCGAGGCTTGATTCCCAAATCATCCAGAGACCTAACACGGGCCTCAAACTCTTCAGCCGTAAGTTTAGTAGTGTCCGCAAAATTGTATTGCGGAAGCGGCGCCTCGGGATCAAAGTTTTCCCATGGGCTGGTTTCCCGGCCTGCTTCCTCCCTCACAAGATCAGCTTGATTCAGGGCTGCACCAGAATCCTTTGCGTGGTGTCTTTCCTTCTTGGAGTTTGTAGCCTCAGTAGCTCTAGTCGCTTTCGCCTTTTTCTTCGCAGCTTTGCTATCCGTGACTTGTCGCCACTTTTGATATGCCTCCATCTTCCGTGCCCATTCTGTACTTGTATCGCGATACTTTTGTTCAGCATTCTCCAGGACTTGAAGAATCTTGAGAATTACCTTCTCGCATCCAAGTCGGTCGTAATTGAAAAGGATAGCTGGCAGGGCACCCCGGGAGCGGAGATCGACGAGGAGTGAGAACGAAGCGTCACCGTAGATGTCCGCGACAACCTCGGGCCTTTTAAGGTCTATCGCTGATGAAGGGCGGTTTATCTTGAGCCTTCTGTATACTTCTGGAAAGGGTGACTTGGGATCCTGTTGCCATTGCCAGAGCTGTTCTTTGAGAGCAGCCTCCCACTTGATAATGTCCGACTTCTTCACCAACTCTGGCAACGCAATGTTGGGCTCAAGGCTAGGATTTATAAGATAAGACTCGTTTTCATATTCCTTCATGGACAGCCAAAGCCGGAGACAGTCGCGTGGCTCGAGACTGGCATCTTCAAGAGCCTCACGATTCCTGGGTTTAATCAGTCAGTATAAGATGGCATTCAGGATTTGGCAAGGCTGCATGAAAGTTCTATCAAGACTCACTTGTTGATAATGCATCCGATAGGATGCACAAACGTGAATCGCGAGGTTTCTCCTGCTTCAGCATCCAAACCGGGGATTGGCAAACGCTCCACTGGCTCTAGTCCTTCAAACTCAAGCCTAATGGGTGGCTGGTACAGGAACTTTCGCAAGTCAGAGTATCTGGCCGAGTGAACGATCATTTCAAGGTCAAAGCCCTTGACCTTCTGAGTTCCTGCGAGCCACTCCTTGAACTCGAGCGGGTTGCCCACAGTAGCAGATAGGGCGATGATGGGACAAGGAGCAAGAAGCAATAGTTGCTCCCAAATGATACCGTCTTCGGCCTGACCAATGCAGTGCACTTCGTCAAAGATAATTCTCTTCACTCTGCGAGCCCAGGATTTCTCATTTTGCGCATTGGTGGGCGCCAGAAGCATGATCTGGAGGATGTGCGGAACGGTCACCAAAACCTGACAGCCGGTGGGGTTATTGACACGGTAGTCTCGAGTGTGGATGGCCCAAACCGAACGGCCCTCATGGCGGTACGACTTAGAGAACCGAGCCTGAACTTCGGCGGCAATCTGGTTGACGAGCGCTTTGGTGGGGGCTACGTAGACGAGAACGTCATCGTCGTTGTTCTGCAAAATCTTCTTCATGGCGTAGAACGAGATGAAGGTCTTTCCGGCGGACGTTGGAGCGACGACGAAAAGGCTGTTTTCGTCATCAATGGCATCAAGTACGCTTCGTTGCCAAGCATCTGGACTGAAAGAAACGCGCGGGTCGGGGGCGGAGTCGAAGCTTCGCTCCAGATAAGGGCCACAGTGAGCCAACTGGAACTCGAGACCCGTTGTCTGGACTCGCAGATGCGTAGTTGACACTTCATACGTTGAGACGAACGGAAGACGATGTTTGACGGGCACAGAAGGTCCGCTTCGAAGTTCCCCCAGCGGGAACTTCAAAGCCTTCATCAAATATTGGACCTGGTGTTTCGTCTCAACGGAAAGGGGCAACGACATCATCTCTCTGACCTGGGCCCAAATCATTGCCAATACACTCGATTCTGAAACGATGATGTCAGAAATAGAGGCCAAGAAATCATGTCCACGCTTGCTCATACCTGAATCGCTGAAGGCCCTTTTCAACGGTCTGCGAATAAGTTGGAGACCAAGGATGTTGCACATGTACAACATTACCTCGCCACCAATAGACTTCTGGTCCTCTGAAGAAAGACTTGATAAATACCTCTTGACCTTCAAGTAGCGCTGAAAGACAGACGTGATCTTGTCGAAGTCCTGGCATTTCTCTGCCCAGTTCTTGATGATTACCGCGGTCCTGGATTGACTCTTCGCCTCTCTCAATCTCCTCGATGTTTCAAGTGCATTCTCTGTACCGCTCTTAATCGAATGATCTTGTCTTCGGGTTGTGCCCACTTGCTTCCTAGACCGGGCAGAAAGGTCCGACTTCTTGGCGACAATCGTCTCAGGATCAATGCTTTTCCCGGCAGAATTAGTAAGACTGGCAGAGTAGGCAATCGTGTCGGCCATGTATCTCTGGTTTCTCTTGCTCGCATAGAATCCTCGACGCTTTGGTACATGCTTGGGGTCGATGCTCTTCTTCGAATTGTGCCAGTGGGAGAGCTCTTGAAAGATTTTGGACTCAAAGGTTTCATCCTCCATCACGGATTGGCTTGTCAACTTGACGACCTCGAGATACTTGTCCAACACGGGATGGCTGAATACAAGTATCGACTGTGTGTCTGGGGGCTGGTAGCTGATGCGGTGTATTCCTGCGCCACTTTTGACCTGCGAAACGGAATTCGGCATGCAGTAGGATACGTCGACGCCAGATAACCGCCGTACAGCTTCTGCATACCCAGAACCGGCATCACTTGGGAGTTTGAGTGTTTCGAGTCTCTCCAAGACTTGATTGTAGATTCGGCCGTCAATGAGATCACAGACTCTCCAATTGAGGTATTGTCCTTCTTTTCCCCTGGGCCACTGCTGTATCAGGTGAGCTGCTACCTCAGCAAAAGTCGCAAGGAACTCCTCGATGCCCGAAGAACTCTCCAGTTTGGGTAGAGTCTCCACGGGTCGTTGTAAGAGCGTTGCGTGCTTCAGCAGAACGATGTGTGAGAGGAAGGCGGCCACTAGTCTGTGACTGTGTACATCTGAGGAGGCCTTGTTAGACAAGAATATTGCGCAAACAGTGACCGCTACTTCTTCCTGGGCCTCGACTTCACTGTCAGATCGAAGCACTCGCCACTCACTGGGCTTGGGTATGGCCTGGAGACGTTCGATAGTCCGTTGGCAACCGGGATCGGGTGTCGTCGCTGGTGTTGGCTCTGTGACTGGTATCACTGCCACTGAGGTCGGCGCTGTTGCAATGAGAGTATACGCCTGCCATTGAGAGATTAGGTGAGCGCGCTGTGATCTATTGTCAAAGGTAGTACGGAAACTGTACCTTGGAGCTTCGAAACTCGACATCGTCAATAAAAGCCAAGCTGTAGCCGCGAAGACCGAACAGATACATAATGTTCAAGAATTCTCCCTTCTTGGTCGTGCTGAGATCTGAAGACCGGCCTTGGGACATCATGATGAAGTGAAAGCGGTGCTGATTGGTGTACTCCGCGAACTCGGGGCTCATGATGGAAGGGAACACGAAGCTCATTGGAGAATTGATACCGCGATCGTCGAAACTCATTTTGGGATGTGTTTCAGGGCATCTCAGGTGCTCAATGATGACAGCACGCGTCAAGAGATATTTGTATGATTGATTCTCGGGAGAATCAGGTGGTGTCGCGAGGTCTCGATGACTGTCGAACCACAAGACGTGGAAGTTGCACCCCCGATCCTTGAGTTTGGCCAGGAAGACCTCGATCGCATGTACTGCATGAAGTAGCTGGAAGCCCGCTGTTTTATCGATTAGCCAAGATCAGGTAGGTAGTGAACGCATTTGAAGGGGTATCTGGATGCCCACCGAGATAGTCGACATTTGCAGAGGCGAGACAGTGAGCCACCAAAGATTCCCCATGGATGGTGAACAGCTCTTTCCCAGCAAAGTCGCCAACGATGTCAACTCTTAGGGGGCTCAGACGCCGCTTCCATTCCTGTAGAGAATCCATGATCATGTCGTCTGAAGACGTCATCGCCGGCGATATCGACCAATGCAAGCGGCCAGGTCCGGCACTAATGGTCTGGTTTGTGAGAGCTCGTCGCTTTCCGGAAGATGAGAAAAGAGAAGAAGTTCTCAGAAATCTAGAATTCGAAAGAATTCCAACCTGTACGGCTGTGCTTTCATACAAAGGGCACAAAACAGTGAATCAGTTGGTTGTATTAGGGCTAAGGTCGGTAGGCCTCCCGCAGCACGCAGCCGCTCGTTAGATCAAAGGAATCATCCCCTTTTGAAAAAAAGAAAAAAAAGGAAAAAAGAGAAAAAACACCTAGACATCATTCACTTGAGAAATGTTGAAGCGTCGCTTGCCTCTTCCTTATCTTTTACTGTATAGTATACGAAGAGGAAGCAGACTTTGCTTTCGATCTCGCTGGAAGGCTCTTCTAGGCTTTTCATGCGACTTGTAGGACTTCAAGGCAAACAGTGCAGGCCAGGTGAATGCCACGAGATGATTTCCGTATCATCAGCTGGTTCTCTCTCCATTTTCCTTAGAATGTTAGTATGCATCTTGCTTTTCTTCTCATTTCCCGGGCGCCACTATCGTGACCTGAGATTCAATATACCCAGTCCTCGACATGAAGCCCTAGGCATCGAATCTTCGTCCAAATGAGGCTGATTGCCATCATATGAGGTCTGCCAGCTGCTCCGGCCCCTTGCATTGGTAGTGGGGAAAATCTCTAGCCATGACAGACTTCATCCTTATACTGAAACTACCAGTGGCATGCGCCAGACATAATATATGCGAGAGGCCGTCCACATATCTCCCCCCGCCCCCTCTCCAGGTGAAATGATTGATGACATAGCTACACAAGTTTGACAGTGCTCCAGTCGATATTCGAAGACCATATGTTTAAACAAACATTGTTGACTAATACATCTGAATGAATCCCTGCAAGGATTGAGCGAGCTTGCAGAGGAACCTAGTATTGCATTCTACGATATCACGGCTGCGCATTCCGTGGTCAAGTATTTCAGAACGTTCTTTCTCGTTGCATCGACAAGCCATAGAGCTTCGGTTGAATGCTACATCAAACGGCCTATGGTCTCGGAGAGACGAATCATTAAGCTCACTCGGTCGAGCCCTGAAGCCTCCAACTAACAGGACTATACACATGCCGACCTTATTCTGGCTGGAACCACGCATTATCCACTGGGAGGACATGGAAACAGTATCGACATTCCCGAGAGATCTAGACCCGTCTAGCCCATCACATCGACTGCAACGCTGGCCAGGTTGCAACTGCGGGGATCGTTTCAAGTAGGTACGACGTAAACATCGTCAAAGATTCAACAATGGCAAGCTTGCACCACTCATCAATTGCTTCCGAGTACGGCAGAGCGAGGAAGATGGCGAAAAAAGGAACTTGATTGCCGCAAGAGCATGCCGAGGCGACCGAGGCGGGCCTAATGCCGCACATCAGCTTCATCTCCTCTCCTGCTTGAAGTCAAAATCCCATCTGATCTTTTGGACCATACGCTCGTCGGCTCATAAATCAACAGATCTAGCCTCACGAGTCGGTAGATCTCCCAGATTGCTCGATTTCTAAATGTTCCTGACTCTTTCGTCCCGATCCTGACTCAATTTGGTCGACTTAAGGTTCAAGACTGAGTTGGTGATAATGGGGTCTACCCACCACCTCAATCATCACCGAACTAAATACAACGGTAATTGTAATGATACCTGCGACAGAAAGATGGATTACGATGTTCTGATCATTGGCGGCGGCTTTGGGGGATGCTACGCCTTACACCAGCTGCGCAAGTTGGGCTTTTCGGCACACGTTGTGGAAGCTGGGTCGGCCCTCGGCGGCGTGTGGCACCGGAACGGCTACCCCGGAGCACGAGTTGACTCGGAGACACCGTACTATCAGCTTTCATTGCGGGAGGTCTGGAAAGACTGGACATGGTCGCAACGCTTTCCGGGGCACGAAGAGCTGAAGAGATATTTCACACACGTCGACAACGTGCTTGACATTTCTAAGGACGTGTCGTACAATACTGTTGTGGTTGGGGCCGACTTTGATACGGCGACAGCCAAGTGGATCATCGAGACCGATACAGGACGCATCATCACGTCGCGGTTCTTGATTCCGGCGACGGGCAGTTCAATCAAACGATATGAGCCCGAATTCGCAGGAAAGAGTTCCTTCAAAGGCATAGTGGTACACCCCGCAGCATGGCCTGATTCCGGAATCGATCTTGAGAATAAACGAGTTGCCATCATTGGATCAGGTGCAACAGGGGTTCAATGTGTGCAAGAAATTGCTAAACAGCCTGGCGTGGCGCTGACAGTCTACGTACGAAATGTCAACATTGCACTCCCAATGCGTCAACGCGAAATCTCGGAACTCGAGCAGGACAGCTTGAAAGCGATATACAAGACACTTTTCAAGTTGGCGAGGGATAGTAGTGCCGGGCTACCTTGCGATGGACCTACCCAGGTTACAAAGGAAACAACAATGGAAGAAAGGGAGGCATGGTGGGAGGAGCTATGGAAGAGAGGGGCCTTCAACTTCCAAGCAGGCCAGTATATGGACTTCTTGATGGACGCGGAAGTGAATCGTTTGATTTACGAGTTTTGGTCAAAGAAAACCAAGTGCCGGTTGCAGGATCCGGAGAAACGAGCCATCTTGGTGCCTGACGAACAACCTTTCCCGTTTGGAACGAAGCGAAGCAGCCTGGAGCAGGATTACTACGAATGCATGGACCAGGATAATGTGGAAGTAGTGGATGTGAAGCAGATGGGCATCCGCGAATGGACAGCACGAGGTATCGTGACTGAAGATGGAAAGGAGAGAGAGCATGACATTGTTGTCCTAGCGACGGGGTACGACAGTATGACCGGAGCGTTAACAAGCATGGGGCTCCGTGGGAAAGACGGCATCGATATGAAAGAGAGGTGGAGACAAGGCGTTTGGACGTATTTGGGCTTGATGGCTCGAGGATCTCCAAACATGTTTATGATATACGGACCGCAAGGTAAGCACGAAGCCCTAAGCATCTTTTCAGAAGACCTCAAGTTATTGACGACAACTGAATCAGCTCCTACGGCTTTGACGAACGCGCCGGTGTTCATCGAGCAGCAAGTCGATTTTGTTACAGACTTCCTTGTGAAGCTGCGCACGGGGAACATCGCATCCATCGAGCCACGCCGTTCAGCTGAAGAGAACTGGAAGGAAAAGGTACAAGCAATACACGAGGCGTTGCTGTTTAGCAAGAGCGATACATCCTGGTACGTGGGAGGGAACATTCCCGGCAAGAAGAAGGAACAGCTCAACTATCTTGGTGGTATTCCTCGATACCTTGAAGAATGCCGCAAAGGCACCAAGGACTGGGACAATTTTGAAATTACCTTGGGAGTTGGAAGCGCGGTATGATTTAAGTCTGCCTTGAGTAGACCAAATCAATGGAATAATCAGATGATGACAGGTACCTACAGTCATGAATGCTTGGCCCCGATTGGCGAGAGATTGTCGGCCCACAGAGATGGCTTAAGGTTTATGTAGTTAGATCTGGAAATTTCCATCATAACCGTCGTCGGTCGTTTAGGTAGACCATGGAGAAGGATGAAGCATGGGTCGACTGCTCGTTGTAATTATTCCATATCCTCGCCGAAGTTCAGTAGGATGACTCCCCACAGGCAACTGGTTTGCATGAGCATGGTCTCGGTTTTCCTGCTCTACTTACTTTGGGTTGGGTAGTTGGTTTTTTCACGGTCTAATTAATTATACAGGTACGGTGCTGTCCGAGATGACCCCGGTGTGGGTGATTGAGCAATAGCCTTGCCAACCGGGTAAGTCTAAAATCACGGCAGCACTGTCCAGTACTACTTTCTTCAAATGTGTCAATCGTTGACTCGACAGGGCGGCTTGAATTGTTTTGCGAAAGTCTTCCTCGGTGTGAGCGCTGTACAGATGCAAAGTCTCCAGAGACTCCGATAGAAGCGCTTCCAGGCTAGCAAGCAGGGGCTCTGTCGTGACTTCGTTGTACACGCCGCTAGCAAGATTTGCGGTTTCACAGACGTCGACGCACAATTAACGAGACGTGCTGATGAGTTACTGAGTTACATGATACTTGAAGGTGATATGTTTAAAGAATAAGAAGCACTTTGCCGAAGTGACGCTGCTAAGCAATAAGCCATCAAGACTTGAGTTCAATGAATAAGACGTAATTCGAAAGGCTGCTCCAATAGCTCAAGCCTTGTGTAGAACGTTTATTCTGATCTCAACGCATAGCAATTGCATGTTGTTGTAGAAAGCCTTCTGCAGGACGTAGGCACATCTCTTTTTCTTGTCTTGTGAAAAATAACGTAAGATGTCATAATAAGTTATAAATACTTCAACGTCTCGGAGATTCTCGAATAGGTCCACTATAGCGTGAGATTATCCATTGAATACTCCAAAATAAGCCTTGATAACCTCAAATGTTTCCAAAAGCAATAGAGAAGTGTCATCATAAGTTTCTCAAAACAGAAACCTATGTTAAGGCGCTAAAGCGTTCCCCTTTGACTAAGAACAACCATCCCAGAATACAAACAGCTCTACCAAGCTGCTGCCTATCACAGCCATCGCCTTGTGCCGAGGCATCCCAATGTTCGCCATCGACCTTCCCCTCCCCCGCCTCTAGCTGCTCAACATCGGCAGAATCACTAAGCACACTCTCTTCAACTATGAACTCATCCAAAAGTGTCGGCAAATGAACGGAAACTCGGCCTCGACATCCGGTCTTCCAACCAGAGCGGCAAATAAGATCGTCCCCTATGTCGTTCCTTCAGATGAAAAAGACAAGCCTGTGACTTCCTTCTACGGCCCAGATCTTCATTACCTGAGTACCCTCCCCCCTACCTCAGAACCCCCGCATGCCATGAAGCTCCCTCGTTTATTTTCTCTGACATACAACAAGAATCCACACTGCGCCCGCTAAGCTTCACCAAGCTTTTTCATCCCACTTCGTACACTTTGTAGACTTCGTAGTCAGAAGATTGGGTTTCCATGGCGGCGGAAGGTGTACATTCCCGCTACTACCACTCCTCCTCAACCTCCCGACGGCATAATGCTCTGAGTAACTCTCGGGAAGTCTATTTCTCGCAAGCAGAGAGGGGATGGGGTAAAAGCACGGATTCGATAGACACATAGTTCGAGACGTACCGAGGCCGAGGGTCAGTAAAAGATTTCCAGCTGATGACTGCGTTAATTTTGCACTGACCTCCCATGAGCTTTGGGCAACACACACACACACACACACACACACACACACACACACACACACACCCTTACATAATCACACGGGTATCTGTATCTACATTGCTTTTCTTGAATAAGGCTCGACTCCTCCAAGCGGCCCCCAATCTTTTTGCAAGTGGAAAGAGAGCACATGGAAGTTCGGATGGCGAAGCTTTCCACAAAATGGAAGAGCTTAGCGACTCAGTAGAATCTAACTTACAAGCCCTCAGGGTCGAGCATTCCCTTCCACTCGTCCACCGAAGCCAGTGACATCTGCCACAACGAAGAAAGAGGGAACCGACCCTGAGGTTGCCGAAAATCATCACGTGTGTGGCTTGACGCTTCATGTGGCGGGTGTAGTCCCGGGCGCCACATGTGAGGGGTAGTGTGGCTGTGCTAGCTACCAAATCGTCACTATGACCGGTGGCTTGTCGCGCATTGGTCCACCGTACCGTTCCATCTCGGACACCATAAAAAACCTGTTCTCGACAGCTGCTGTAAGTTGGATCTACAGGGGAAACTCGATTCTGATAGGAAGACGGCTTTGTTTCTAATAATGTCCTGCCAACAAACTTTCCTGGTTACTGTGGCATCTGTGATGTTCATTTTTGTGGCGAAAACCTTGGTATTCGTGCAATGATCAGAGTTGCTTATTGAGAATCCCTCTTTTCCTTCCCTCGACATTGTTCGAAAGCCCATCATCGGTGATCTGAAGTCGAGCTGATTGGCTGGATGCCATCGGGGCGACTCAACACTTGCCAGGTAAGTCGAGGGCCACCGTACTATTTCATCAACGGATATATTCAGGGTTGCTACACCGGTGACCTACCCCAAGGATATCGAGGTGGAACCACACGTCAGTGCCACCATTTTCAGTCAGTATCTTGGGATCCATCATCTAGGCCACCCAGTCATGACCCGAGTTCCTCGGAAAGTCCAATGCCCCTAAACTTCTTTGCTCCCTGTTCACTCAAAAGCACGACATCAGATAGGCGAGACGGAATTCTGCTCGTCGGATATTGAATTCAGCAAGCAAAGAAGCACCTGGCTGACTAGCCGACTATCTCAGAGACATCGGCCAAAAATTCGGTGACATTGCCCATGCAGTTTCTGACTCTCTGCTCACCTCGAGGCCATGGCCCTGCCCTCTCTCACGATAAGGCTTCAAAGTTCGATACCACCTAGTTACATTGCATGCTCAAAGTTCAGCAATCTCGTTATTTTCGCAGTGGCTCATGCACCCGCGCCGCAGGTCGCACGGGAAGAAGGGGGGCGCCCATCCATAACTGTCAAAAAATGCTTGGTCCCCTCAACGCTAGGCCCGAATAGAACGGAGCATCTTGCCAGATTCGGGCCAACCTCGAGTCGTGAGTCGTGAAGGTTGTTTACTGGACAGGGGGGGGGTAAAAGTAGTGGTAATTAATACTTGATTTCTCTAAGTCTAAACTATACCACTAGTACGGTACTAAGTCCTTCTACTAATTATATAATAATACTACACTATATATATAAGTATAAGTACTAGCTTCTCAACCTAACTAATTTTATAATAACCTAACCTAGGTCGCCGCTCTTAACTAATATAAATACCTCTTTTAGTACCCTTTCCCCTAGTAACATCCCGTTATAGCTACTAATCGGGTAGTTCTATTATTATTTAGTATTCTAATTCCCTTACTAATATAAGTAATATATCCTTTAATAGTACTCTACTTTTATTAAAAAAGTTATAAATAATAAGTAAGTTCTTAACTAGCTTTATAGCCTAGAGTTAATATAAGCGCATAGTATATATTTTAAGGTCTAAAATATAAACCTTTTAGTATACTCCCTCGCGCAATTTAAAAATATCTACAATCTAATAAAATATATTAAATATAATATCTATAATTTAGTATAAGCCTATTTACGATATATCGAACTTAGAATTAAACTTACTGTCCTTATTTTACTTCTCTTATATAAGGTTACTAATCTTAAAAGTTCTAATTAGGATTATTTCTAAGTTTACTTTATTAGTAGTACGTATTAACTCTTTTACTATATTAAAATATTACTCTTCCTAACGATCTATACTTATAATAATAGTCTAGCTTACTATAATAGGGTCTATATTAATATCTCTTTTGTCTAAAATAATAACTAGTTCTAACGCTCTATTAACTACCTCTAATAAAACTTCTTACTTATTATTACTTTTAATAATATCTTATAGAGTATCTTTTCTAAATTAGGCTTGCGATAGTATAGTAAATATAGATTAAATATATTACGTATTAATAACTCTCGTAATATTTAGTATTTTATAATACTACTATACTCTTATTTCCCTTAGTTAAGATTATACCTACTTTATTAACTATAATTTTACTAAACGGACTATCCGCTCTACCTATCTAGTAGAGCGTAAATAAGAAACGGGTTTATAAATTAACTTAATATTATAATAATCTATTATAATAATAAATAGCACGTTCTTAAAATAAAATCCATTATTATAGTATATTACCTTTAGCTAGCCTAAAATTAAAGAAATAACTCTAGACTACGTTTAGTATACTAATTTAGCTAATACTTCTTTATATAATACGAATACTCTAAATTTTATAAAATAATTAATATTTATTAATACGTATTTTAAACCGTTAACGGCTATTAAAGTAATCTCTCCTATAAAATCTATAATAACTATATTCTAAAGTTCTAGGATAGAGATTTTCTTTAATAATAATATATATAATTAGGGTCCGCATACTTAATATATCTCGTATAACTTAATATAAAAATCTACGTCTTACGTTCTCTTAGGCTAATATATCCTTCCCCTTAAATAATAAGCTATAATCGTTATACCAAAATATCCTTATCTATTATATATATTATACAAACTTTTTATTACTTAATCTTTATTAATATATTAAGCTAAGCTTATGTTTATCTTATCCCTTTATAATTAGTAGTTATAAATTCGGTATCTTATTATTTTTACTCTTATAAATTATTTTTTATCCCTTAATAAATACTTAATTACTAATAGTCCTATTAAAAAGAGTTCGATTATATCCCTATACTATTCTTTTAATCCTTATTTATTATAAAGCTTTGTATATATTTTTAAAATTTACCCTTCTATAAGCGTAGCGCGTATATCCCCAGAGCTTACGAGGATCGCCTACGTTATATCCTACTTATAATATAAAATCCTTAATAAGGGTTCGCTATTCCCCGCATTTCTACTTCTAGCTTTTTAAAATTCCCTTAACTTAAGGGTTTTTTAATTATAATATTATACTGTTTTTACAATTATATAGTCTCGTACTTCGGCTTTAAAAGCTAGCCTCTCTTTAATAATTATTAAAAAGTTTTAAAATCTATTATATAGCCTACTTAGTCTATTTACTACTTTAATAACTTTTATAATATTTAGTTAATATATATATTCTACGTTATACTCTAAGAGTACTTTAATTTACTTTATAAACTTTCTATAAATCTCTCCCTAATTTTATATACTCTACTTAATTAAATAATAATTAGTATAAATAAATATTAAGTATAAACTAGCTCTAGTAAGCTATTAATATTTTATTAATACCTGTATAATTACTAAGGTTTCTTTTTCTAAAACTAAATAACACCTCTCCTAATTTAATAATCTAAAACTTATTTATATAATAATTATAACTTTACTAAAATTAAAATTAGTAATTTTAATCCTAATTTTAGTATTATCTAAGAGTTATAATAAGACTACTCCTATAGTATAATTGCTTATGTTTATTATGATATAAAACTAAGCTTTAAAACTTATTCTATAAGTTGCGTTATCCTAAACTATATTATATATCTTATTTAATACTTTTACTTATTTTAATCCCTATAAAAGTATCTCTTGCTTAACCTATTCTCTCTATATACTCCTCCTTCTTATACCCGTAGTCTTAAGGATATTTTTAAAAAATACCCTCTTAATAATAATCTCTAAGTCTACTTACCCTAGGATATACTTATATATAAACGGTATTAAATATAGTAAGCCTCGTACCTCTTCTTATATCTAAAAGAGTATATCCTTAAACTATTTCTTTTATATTACGAATTTATTATAATATCTCTCTAAGGGTCTAATCTTATTAACACAAATCTCAAACCCTATAAATATTACGTAATTATTAAATAAGTATATTTTACTTCTACTTAAAAGGATTAGTGCCCATACTGTGTATAAAAAATAATAATAATATAAAAAATAAAAATATTTTTTAAAAGTCTCGCTTATAAAATTATAATTATTTACAAAAATAAATATTAATATTAATAAGTATAATAAGAATCCTATAATAAAGGGGAAATAATATTCGTTAATATTATAATATCTAAAAACTAAGTCTCTAAAGTATATATAAGTTAAAGGCGCGCCCTTTAATCCCTACGGCATTCCCTTATATTCCTATATACCATTAGGACTAATAATTAAAATCTTATATTAATCTCCTTTATAGACTAGTATACTCTAGAATCTGTTAAATACGTCCGTTTATAAATAAACTCTTAGTCGCCTATAAAAAATAGAGTTTATATTAGTCTCTATATTATAATAAGAGTATATAGATTTAACTAATACCTCGTTAATAAGCCTAAAATTATAAATAATCCTTAGAACTCCTAGCTTAGCTGCCCTCTTATAAAAAAAGGTATTTGTAATCTATTCTAATCTACTATTAGGCCTTTAAATAATACCCGCCTCCTTTATACTTAGAAATACTATTACTACGAATTACCTCTTAATACGGTTATACTTAAGTTATTTATATATTTTTACCTATATCCCTAAGAAAAGATTAATAGCGTACTTTACTAATATTATCCTTTTAATCTCTATTAGTGTCTTAATAAAACAATATTTATAAATAAAACATAGTCACTTTACTAAGTTCTTCCTCTCTTTAATATTTACTATTACCCTAATTATAATATTAAATACTTTAAACTACAAATCTACCTTATATTATAGAGCTTAAAACAGCGTACAAAAAATATTAAAAAATTAGGATTCTAAGGGGTACTCCTAGAAAATCGGTTTTCTTATATAAATCTCGGGGCCTATAAATATTTACCTCTTAGCTAGAGCTTTGTCTACCTTAGTACAATTACCTTTACTATCTCTACTCGTTACTAATAATAGCATTCTTATAATCGTTTTAGGGTTTACGTCTTTTTATAAGGAATACTACGCTATATTAGTATTATTACTATATTTATCCTCTATATTAGGTCTAATATTACTTTCTTCCTTAATATCTTCCTCTTCCTTAGTATTATATTTTCGTTCCGGTATAACTATTAAAGAGTTATATTTACTATTAGTACTAACTACTATTACTTATTATTATCGCTCTAATTAACTCTATATTATATTTACCTTTTCCTATTTTAAATATATATATAGGTTTTTTTTTATAATAAACTTTGCCCTAATCCCTTTTTTTTAATAATATTCTATACTTTTATAATAATATAAAGTTCTAAGGGAACCGTCTCCTCCTTATCCCTCTATATTTTCTATTATAATACGCACCGCGCGTCCCTCTATAATATATAATATATAATATTAATATTTTAGTATAAGTACGTAAATATATTTTATTATAAATTATTTTAATCTAATAGCTATATTACTATCGTTTAATAAGTATCCTACCTCTTCGTTTAAATATTTAAATAAAATATAGAATAATAATAATATTTTGTACTTTTACTAACGCTTCGTATTATTAAACTCCGCTCTAGTGTAATAATAATAATCGCCCCCTTCTTATTAATCGTTCTAAGGGCTTAGGCATTTCCTATATCGTAATAATATAATTATTAAACCTCGGCGTGCGCCTTTACTAGGAGCTTTTCTAAGTTTTCTATAATATTATTATTATTACTGGTATTAAATATATTGTTCTCTAAGCCGCTCTCCTAGCCTAGATAATAATATTTATAATATTTCTAGAACTTTATTAAGTTCGGAGATAATTTAATAAAAATCGTAATCTCTAGGCCCTTTCTACCTTAGAATATTATCCTCTTAACTTTATAATTAACTACTACTAAAACGTAGTAGTACTATTACTTCCCAAGAAGTAGGTCCTACTTATTAGAACGTCCGATAATAATAACTTATATATATATTAAGATATTACTTACGATAAGTCTTATAATATAATACTCGTTAATCAGTATTACTTAGTTATTGGCTATATAAATTATTATAAGCTCTTATATTTTAACTCGTAAAAAATAATACTTTAGTATAAATATCACGTTAATTATATTAACTATAAAGCCTAAGTTTAGTAAAATACTTAAGACCTTATAGTACTTAATAATTCTATTAATAAAACCAAAACTCAAAAGCACGCCGTTTTCTAAGCTAAAAACTATATCCTTAAAAAAAACTTTACTATTACTCCTTAGGTATTTATCGTTTATATTATATATTAAGTCTAAAATTAAGCTTACTTAATATAAATAATAGTTAGTTCTTTAGACTTATTTAATATTACTCCTCCTCTTTTTTTTTACTTTAAAAAGGTCGACCTATATTAAAAAAGTAGCCTCTACTCTTGCTATAGGACTTATTTATAAAAGTTATAAAACTAATATATTAATTATTATATCCTTAAATACTTATTTAAAACTAAAGTTTAGAACGTCGTACTTTATTATAGTTTTAATTAAAAAAAGGGTTCTTAGCTCCTATTTTCCCTTATTCGTTTTAATATAATATTAATTATTGCTATAGTTTAAGGTCTATTTTTACTTTTCCTTAGGGTCCTTATTTTAATAGTCCCCGTTAGGATCTCTTTTAAAAAACTATCCTTCCCTATTATTCTAACTTATTTTTATATAGCGTATTACTTCCCTCGTATATTGTTAAAATATCTCCTCGTCCTCCCGTCCTAAAGCTTAACGTATTTCCTTAAGAGGGTAAGCGTTATTATTCTTATTCGCGTTATTCTCTTAAGTTCTCTTTATTATATATACTTCCTCTTTATTATCCTCTAGTTTTTATAAAACCGCGTTATATTAGGGACTAATATTATTTTTTTTCTAAGCCGTAGTTATGTTATAATTTAAAAACGTACCCGCTTTACCTAACTATTAATATCCTAACGAGATAGTACTAATTAATAAGTTTATAAAAATATTTATAATAAAATTACTTATAGTTTACTAATCAGTCTCCTCTATCTTACGTATTATTAATATCGGGGGTACTATAAAGTTAATAATCTCTAGCTTATTCTTTAGTTCCTCCCGCTTTTTTTATAAATACTTAACCTTATTCTCTTCTTAATTAGCCTTATTCTTTTTCTAAGCTATAGGGTTACGAAGTTCTGGATAATCCGGCCTAATATATCCCTATTTATAATAATTAAAATATCTTAGTATATTAGTATTACGCTTAGGCTTATTTTATTATCCTATAAGTAGTGTCTACTATTATAATAAACTCGCTTATTATTATATTACTTATATACTAAAAGTATATATAATCTCTTATATTAGCTCATAATATTACTTATCTCTCTCTCTAAGTATCTTTACTATTTTTATTATTAAACTTACTTCCTTATTAATATCTAAATCCTTATCTATATTTAATAAATATCTACTGGGGTTTGCGCAGAGCTTAATAATAATCTTTATTTTTATAAAAATATATCGGGGTACTTTATAATTATTTATTAACTTTTTATAAATAAATCTATTAAAAACTCTTTACTAAAAAACGATATCCTTTTTTTTGTTAGGGATTTAGAGATATATACGTTAATTAAACCCTTATTAATATATTTCTAGTAATCTTTTTTAAATCTTAGTTACCTACTATAAAAAAGTAGAAATTATTTTTTTATTTCTTTAAATAAATAATAATTCGTCCCGAACTACTTTAGTATTCTCTACCATATTATTAGGCTTTTTAAAGCGTTTTTTAAACGCCTCTTTAATTTTTAACTATTCCTATCTATTATTTTTATTTTATATACCGAATTAATCTTTTATATTATGTTAAAGTCCCGTCTTAAAAATTAGGATTCTCTATTAGTCTACTTTAACTAGATCCTTAATTCCTAATCTATCTACCTAGGCTTTAACTAAGTCTAAGTATTCCTTTACTAACATACTACGGTTATAACTAGTAAAGATTAGACCTTAAGAAATAAAAAACATATCTATAATATAATACAGTTTTAGATATATAGCTATGCATTTAATAAAAGTACTTAGGGTAAAAATAATAGGGCTTAATATATTTAATAATAATAAAATAGGGTCGTATACTCTTAGCTCCGAAAATTACTATATTAAATATATAATATTAAAAAAATCTAAAGAAATAAGGTTTACTATATTTTACTATCTTATTAAGTTAGATATTAATAAAAAAAAGTTTAGTATAATATCCTACTATGTTATATAGCTACTATTATTATTTAAGTATCGTTAATATTATTAAAATTTTAACTTTACTCTATCCTTATAAGCCTTCCCGCTTAGATAGAATACTAGAATTATTAAATAAAACTTTATATTATAATAAAAGGTTTTTTAAAATAAGTTAGTATTTTATAAAGGGAAGTATAAGGTTTTCTAATTATTAAAAATTTAAATTACTTAGTTCTAAATATTACCCTTAGGCCTCTTTAATTATAGTAATCTATAGATAAAAAAAAGAAGTTCCCTCTTTTCTAAGAGGGCTCTAAAATAAGCTATATCCTATCCTAATTTAATATTTTCTGCTCGGGCTATCTACCTCTTTCCCACGTTATTATAACTTACTAATTAAATAACGTAGCTTAGTATCTATCGAGGTCCTTATCGTTTTCTATTTAATAAGTCCTTCTCTATTATATTAATAAAACCGCTAAGTTTACCTAACATCTTTCTAAAATACTTCCTACTACTAAATAAGTAATACTAAAATAAAAAAAGTATAGTATTTTTAAAATAGGCAAGTCTATAAACTTATCTCTAGCTCTAGCTCTTCCTAAATATTTAAAGCTTACTCTATATAACAGAATTAATATCTATAGCCTTTACTATTAAAATTAAAAATTACGGATTTTTAAAAACTATAAGTAGTAATTAATAATATAAGTATCCCTAAGTAAGCTTTATTAGGGCCTAAATAATAAAAGATTCGGCTAAAATAAAAAATTATAAGAGTAGAAAAATTTTGTCCTCGAGGGTTAGTAAATAAAATAATATTTTACTAACTATATATCGCTATATAAATACTAACGCTCTTATTATTTTATAATATTCGTAGTAATATATATTTCCCTTAGCCTATTTTTTTATATCTCTTATAACTCTAAAGATATTAATTACTTAAATATATTCGCTTCTTATTCTTATTTTCTACGTTCCCTCTATATAGCGGGATTCTTATCCTAGTCCTTCTTTTCTCGTAGTATTATTATTATTTATAAAGTATATAAAGCTCTTACTAGCCCCTCGGTTTATTATAAGATTTAATATTAATTTTTATATATAAATAACGCGCCTAGTATATATATTATAATTCTATCCGCTCGTATTTCCTAACCTAGCCTTCCATAATTTTCAAAACACATAATATAATATAATCTAATAATATCCTATATAATATATAATAATCTCGCGTTATAATTATAATTATAATAATACTCCTTAAGTAAGTAATAGCCGTCTAATCTCTCTATTAGTAAATATCAGAAAAAAAGAACCGTCCCATTAATAAGTAATAAGAACAAGAGGTAAAAAATTTAATAATAACTTAACAGACCGAAGGGTATTAAAATTACCCTCCAATCTACCTCTAAGTACTATTAAAAATAGTAGTAATTAATACTTAATTTCTCTAAGTCTAAACTATACTACTAGTACGGTACTAAGTCCTTCTACTGATTACATAATAATACTACACTATGTATGTGGGTGTAGGTACCAGCTTCTCAGGGGGGGCTTTCTTTCTTTTGCTCAGCACGGCAGATGGTGGAGTCAGAGGCTCAGCCACACCCTTGCACTCACCTGTCTGCGGGACATTCTTTTCTCTCTTTTCGATACGGATATGTGCGATTCAATGTGCGGATGATATCCGGATAAGAAGTACATGAATCGACGTGATGGCAGAACGCATCCGTACTGCTACCGTGCCCACACGTGTGGACTGACCACCTCCGCTTTTGCTTACCTTACAATTCAAACTTTGTCTTCGGCTTGGACAAGTTGATTGCTATTGTGGAGACGATTTTCCAGACAACAAATCGTGGAATGTGGGAGCACATAAGTAGGTATGAGGGTGTATTGGCCGGCGCTGTTTGAGAAAACGATTCCAGAGTGAACCCCTCGAAGAGAGTTCATGGCGGAGGCCCATTCAACGAAATGACCTGAGAGAGAACATCTTCAATGGGCAGAAACAAGCCTTTCATCGAACAGGCTTTTGCTCCGAACTGTAAGGTGGATATACCATAACTGATAAGATTCGGGATGATCGGACCCTAGAGTTCAGCTCTTCGCGATGAGGGGGGAAAAGTGTAGGGGGCAAAGGAATGTAGAGTCGACGTTCTAGAACCCCGAGGTCGAAGGGGGCCGCCACCGTTCTGAAGTCTGTCGGCCTGCCATTCGCTGTGGCCCGCATGTGTCACTGCTATGTATGTACGAATACACCTCCCTGGATCTTCTCCAGACTCCTGGTGATGCGCCGATGTGGGCGATCAAACCGACGCCATTCCCGCGAGAATCTGAGGGGTTGGTTGATTGATGGTGCGGTACGGAGTACGGGGTGTCTACCATGCATCGAAACATGGGATGGCAGGGCCCCCCTCAAGCGGCTCTTTCGAGTTTGAGGTCAAGGGCAATGTCTGGTTGGTAGTCGAAATCATCGAATGTTGCGGTTCTTGGTGCCGAAGCCCCTAATGTCCGTTATAGTCCGTCAGAAGGCGTTCTCCCACACCAAAAGGGAAAAAGAGCCTTGCCGGTATTTGGGGCCGTCGAGCTGGCCAGTAGGAAGCAGCCGCGGGAATGGAGCATGGAGTTTACGGTGGTCCCTGGTTGGCTCTTGGAAGTAACCCGTTGTCAGTTGACAAGGCGTTCTGGATTTCGCTCCCGGGACTCTGTGGGCTGTCGTGGTTGTGAAGGTGCCGCAGGTGAAACAAGGCGTACATATTTTCTATTTTTGTTTACACAACGTCATGGTTCGCGCTTGGCCGGGGCGAGGTCTGGCAGCGGTTCACCCTGATTCTCGGCATAAGAATACATACTTGTGAACCACTAAGCAGCCCAGCTAGTGCAAGGTTTAGCTCATTATGTAAGCCCACACCCATTGATGGGTTGATAGACGGCTGCTGAATGGTGGCGGTCGAGTCTTCTGCTGGTGACTTTAACTGACATTAGCCCACTGCGGCGTGTGCGAGGCGGCGAGACTCGAGAAAGTCGGCACGTCGGGAATGTGGGAGGACCTTCGGGACCGGTGGGGCCAGAGCGAGGTGCCAGAAGCCGAGACGGTGTCCATAGTACTAACTAGGCGCAATGTTACAGCAATGCCGAAACGGCGCCGGAGGGTTCTGTCGTACCTAGTGTTGGAAGTACTGGCTTCAGGTCTGTCTTGGTCGGATTCTCATTCATCATGGCACCAGCGTTCGATATTCGGCCCAATTTCGCGGTGCGAAAGGGCTGACAGTCGTCTGGACTCTGGAGATTGTCAAAAGTTGAAATGGAGACTGAGACGCCTGCGAACCCTTCTTGAGCAAGAGCCCAAAAGTGATAAAAAGTGGACGGACGGTTCGCGATCCAGATTGCGCGTATCAAGGGTAGGCGAGATGGCGAGGAACATCAGATTCGCCTTGAGCCTGGGGGCCGTAACAAGCCCAATTTCCATCGTGTGTCGACCTTATTGGGAGGGCCTGCGGGTCGACGTTCGCCTGCTGAGTTGTGGCCCAAAGGCGTGAAGTCGACCAAGACTTGTGATGCAAGATGTGCGATGCTGCAGTGACCGCCGTTCAGCCAGAAGTCTACTCCGTAATGAGCTAGAATTGTTCCCGTTGTGGTGCTGAGGGCTTGCTGTTATTGCCAGCTTCCAGGGCCATCGTCGTGGTCCAACGCCCGACAGGGCTGGGTTAGCAGTGACTGTTGCAGACGGATAAGCAGCTCTACTGCGAATAGAAGCTCATCTAAGCCACACCGTGTCGCGAGTGTTTTCCACTAAGCTCGCTCATAGGGGTGGTCAACGGCACAGCCCATACGAAAAGCAGATGAGCGAATCAAACGTGGGCGATGGATGATTTGGTGATTTCGATAGTGATAACGGCCGTGGTGGCAGTGCATGAATTATCGCGGTAGGGTCAGGGAACGGAAATCACAAAAGCCTCCCACAGGATTGAATGATCATGGGCGGCATTTCCAGAACGAACGGGGCAATCCCCTGAACGGGATCTAACCACCGACCAAATTGAGGGCCCAGTTCAGTGCGGAATGTCGGGAGCGAACGAGACGCCTGAAGTTGCCGTCGGGTCTGGCTCTGGCTCTGGCTCCCTGGACGAAAAGTCTTTTCCAGATGTTAATGCCGTGAACAACGGACGACGGCACAACTTCCGCTTCGGGGGCGAGCTGAACAGAATTTGGAGCCGCGAGAATGGGACGGCCTGATGTCAGCGCATGGCCAAACGCCGTAGACTCCCTTCCACCACCTCCTTGACCACCTCCATGAAGCTCGGACGGAGACCAGTGAGCCTTTTCGGAGGGACCTTTTCGTGATGTGGGCAGTGGCCCGGACGAGCACCGTAGCCGCAACTTGCAAGTGAAAGTCTATGCCGCGCCGTGTTTCTAGTCGCCGAGACCAGTCTGCACCTATTGCTTCAAAGAATGGCAACCAAGGGGAGGCGTGGATGCTGAAAAAGGTTGCCGCAAGTGGGAATGCTGTGTCAAGGGGTGTCTGGATTGCTTCGATATGGGGGCCTGTACTGTTCTGAGCGGCGACGCTGAGAAGCCTGGGAGGTTCAGATGGTTAGAGACGGACAGGTGGCCGGTATTTGCATACTGCTGGATTCCAAGCCCATCGTAAGCAGCTGGGTCAGGTCGTTGGAGCGAGTTGAATCGAATCGAAGACCATGAGTTCAGTGATTGAGGCTGAGCATACCGAGTAAACAACCTTCTTTTTAAACGAACAAAACGAGGGCCTTTGATTCGTTGGTGGTGGGAAGAGTGAGAGCTCAGAGCAACATTGACGGACGATCAACCCACGCCGAAAGCAAAAAAGAGGCAGAGCGCCAACTGGAACAGCCACACCCGGGACGGCGGCACTATTCGTATTGGTACACGCGACTGCGGATATCCTGGGCGTGGCATTGAGTACTCGATACCTGTCTTCGACCTCGCAAGCGAAAGCGAACAGGGGAGGGTGCGCTGCCGCCACGCACAACCAAAACTTCCCGCCGCCCGTCTCCGTCGGGCAGTGAATTGGTCGGCTCGGGTCAGCACTCAGCAACACGCAGCGCAGCATAGCGCCAGGCGAGGCGCCTGTGTAGTTTGGTTTGTATTATTTGCAGCGATTCGCTTGGTTCGGATTTGGTCTCGCGCCCGAACAATACGCGGCCTCGTCATCTTGTCATCTCACCAAGCTCGAGTTTGCGGCTTCGTTCTTGTATGTCGGCTAGATTCTGCTCCGTCTTATCGGAAGAATTAGAGAGGCTACGACAATGGGGGGAGGGGGTTGACATTGGATTCATCATCGACGACGATATTGTACATAGAGCCGTAGCCAACATCAACGAGTGGGAATTGATGATAAAATGGGCGGGTAAACAGGCCTAGTATCTGTCGGTAGCATAGGCGAAGACGAGTAACCGGAGAAAAAAAGTCAAAAAAGTTCTCTCAATAAGCGTGCGTCGTCGAGTCGTCGTCAGCAACATTTCGAAACGGCGACATCGCGCCATTGCTTGTGGTTGGGCGGCAGGCGACAGGCGGTAGAGCGAGTGGTCGAGTTCAATATCAAAACAAGCGGTCGCTGTTCTGGCGAGTGACGAGCTTGCGAATCCACGTTGAATTCCACAGCGCTCCGGGGGTTCACCAAAAGAACCTGGAAGCCAAAAGGCGCAGAAAATGAAGGCAATGGGGACCGCCAGGAGCGAATCAGTGTGAGCGAATGGTCGAGTACTCGTCGACGACTGAGCCGAAAAGGGCAGTTGGCGTCGTCATCCTCAGGCCGCAGACGTGTACATTGTAAGTGTGCATCGCTGCAAGAAGGAACCTGACATCTTGCGAATTCGTGCTTTCCCACCGGGGCATTTTCGAATACGATTGTACCTGTCTGCCGTTCACTGGTCTACCCAAGGTAGTTCTGATCCAATGCTCCTTCCTTTGCCTGCCTGCATTTGCTGGTACGAATATTCGCTGGACGCAGTAGGGGAAGGGAAGCAACGGACGAGTGAAAGAGCGAGAGGGAAGGAACACCACTGCCTGCCTTCCCACCCGACGAGAAGGTGCAGCCCGTCAGCCAAGGACGCCCGGCCCAGTCTCTCTCATCTACCCGCGCTAATCCCAATCAGGACACGTCGTCCATCGGCTTACGCGTCCCTCTTTCCCTCCCATTAGCGTCCCGGTCGTCTCTCTCTTTCCCTCCGTCTTCCCTCTTGCGCTTTCTGGTCTTTCTGCTCAGTGCTCCCCTCCTTCCCTCCCCCAATCCCGTCTTTTCACTCCCTTCCCAAAGTACCAAAGTACCAAAGTACCTTCCCCTCGCTCTTGCTCGCCCGTCCTGGGACTCCTGGTCCCTTCCTTCCTCAACTCCCCCCCAAAGCCCACCCCCCTGCTCAGCCCGCCCAGAATCCGCTTGGGGCCCGCCTTTCCCCCCTGCTGCTCCGAGGACCAGGCACCCAAATCATTCAAGAAACGGAGTCCCCGTGCTCAGTCCCTCTTGTTACGCTTCCCATACATCCACTGCCCAGACCCCCCTAAACTAGTCGCCTATCTCAACACTCTTCTTGTCCTCTTTTCCTCTTTCTCTCTCCCACCTCTCGAACCCTCTTTCTTCTCAACTTCAACCAAACCACCAAACGAAACACTCACCTGAGGCATTGCCATATATCGTCACGAGCCTCACTTACCGAACCGAGTACTATATCGATCACTCCCTCGTCGTCGCGTACGGGACCCAACAGTCACAACAAAGGTTCGCCACAGACCGGTGCGAACCCTAATCCACCAACACCCATCATACCCAAGGGATCGAATCCTCCTTCGACGGCAATGACGACCTCGAATCAGAACGTCGATAACATCGACGCCCTCCTCGACTTCAGCGAGTATGACAACATGTCTTATCAGTCTCCCTCGCTCTCTCCTGCGGCCACCGCCAAGAACACCTTCACTCGCCCATCAGTCAGCACCGTCGCGACCCCGACGATGCCGTCCGCATCACAACCCCTTACTGGCCCCAGCCACCAGTATGATCTCTACAAGCAGCAGACTGGCATCGTTCCCGGTGCCCTCGCCAGCACCCTGGCCGTGAACGAGGCCAACTCTCATATCAGCGGCTACAACAGCGGCTATGGAATGGACTACTTGGGCAATGGCTTGAGCCCGGAGAACGACATGTTTGACTTCAACACATCGCCCTCCCAAAACTCTACCGGCTTGGATATGGATATGGAGTTTGACTCCCCTCCGGACTCCCAGTACTTCTTCCCCAACACCACCGTCAACCCCACTGCCATCGGCGGACAAGAGTCTCCCGTGGTCCCCTCCCAGCAAAGCAATGTGGGCCGCCTCTGGCCCGGCATGCACTCCCAGGCTGCGCTTGCCAAGGCCCAGGCCCAGCAAAGACAACAGCAGCAAATCATCCAGCAGCAGCAGCAGCGTCAGCAGATGGGCCAGAAGCAGCGCACCAAAAGCCAGCAGCCTACCGACCCCATTGTTGAACAGAAGATCACCCAGCTCCTCAACTCCATGCGTGCTAAGCCCGCTCAAGAGGGCGACAGCCCCACTCCTCTCATGAACCTGCCTAGATGCAAGAAGGACGAGGAGGATATGGACGAGGATGAGAGACTTCTCGCTAGCGAGGAGGGCAAGAAGCTCAGCAGCAAGGAGCGTCGCCAACTCCGCAACAAGGTTTCCGCCCGCGCCTTCCGTTCCCGCAGAAAGGGTAAGTTTCGCTACCACAACGCCAAAACATTAACTCGGCTAACCCATTACAGAATACATCACTCAGCTCGAGGCCGAGATTGCCAACAAGGTTTCCGAGAACGGCGAGCTTCGCCAGCACAACCGTGCTCTCCAGGACGAGAACAAGCGCCTGCAGGATCTCACCCGCATGCTCCTCGCTTCTCCCTCATTCTCCAACTTCCTTGACCACCTCAGCACCAACCCCCAGCCCGCCCCTCAGCAGCAGCAAGCTCCCGCCGTCAAGGTTGAGAGACAAGCCGAGCAGCGCCAGATTCCCAAGGACATCAACCCCTACGCCAACCAGACCCAGCAGCAGCAGATCGGCATGGCCATGCTCCCTGAGCAGAACATGGACTTTTCCATGCTGAACATTGACAACGACGCCTACAACTTCCAACCCCAGGTCTTCGCTGTTCTCGAGACCCCGGACGTTCCCGTTACCATTGACACCAACGTTCTCTCCGGAAAGTCTTCCAACTTTGTCGGCGAGCAATTCGAGTCTGATGACGAGAAGATCGAGCTCCCCACTATTGAGGCTCCCAAGGTCCTGGCGCCGGAGGTTCAGTCCCAGGCTCCGGCGACCGAGGAGGTCCTCGATGACGAGTTCGAGAACGACCCTGAGTTCGCTCTGTACCACTCTGCTCCTGCCCCTGCTACCGTATCCCCTGTCGAGCTTGACACCGAAGCCCTCTCGCAAGCTGAGATCTTCGGAGGTGTCGAAGCCGAGAAGGTTCTTGCCCGCTACGAGCTCGTCGATGCATCAGAAGATGAGAAGAACGCATGTGTGGCCATGGCCAAGGTGCAACGCATCGACGCCGCGCTTCAACCAGTTCTCGCCAGATTGGAGTCGCTTTTCCTCTAAACACCACATTCTCTACTACACTTTCTTTTAGCACCTTATTTTGGGCATTTAGTTCGCTACAACATTTCCTGTGCATACTAGCTTGATATCTGGGACATGGCGTTGGGATTGATTGGGAATCAACTACACCCGAACCGGGACGGCATCTAGTTTCTTATTTTTATTCTAAGAATGTTGCGGCGGTCGAAAAGAATTCTATAGGAACCAAGCTGGTTCGGCATGATTGATGATTGTTAACATTGGCGAGTAAGAGGTGGAATTTACGGCTGGCCATGGCCATCGTGTACTAGATAGATTGGGCGCTCCCGCAACTCGATCTGAAGAATACAAAAGAATTCTCTAACTTGATCTGCACTGATTCGTTTCTTCCATGTGAACGATTGTTTCCCTCCATGATTGAGATCGCGATATGTCTGCTCTGCGTGCCTGCTGGACCCATAGGCTACGGTGGTAAGATTATGGACCTGCCATACAAGATGAGGCACGAAACGTCGCGTGCGTTTCTCAAGAATCTGCTCACCCCGTGCATCTATGCGGTGTTCTCGCTCTCCCACCACCCATGGGTTTTCCGTGAGCACGTCCCCGAATCTGTTCAGCCGACCGCCTGCCTGTCACCGTCTCGTCTTTCGAAACGGCTTGGCTTCGGCTCGGTACAGGTCTTTTGCTAGACATGTTCTCTAGAGTCTGGAAGGGAGATGCCGAACCGTCCAACGAGATGATCACCTTCCGATGAATCCCCACCTGCTGCCGAGGACATGGACGAATAGTATGGTTGGGAGATCACTGTCATCTGGTGTCTGGATCTTCGGGTTCGTTCTCTTGGGGGCTATTGGTCTTGATACCCTTGTCTTTGATGTACCCTTGGCCTGTAAGGGGTTGCTTGGTAAAGCAGATAGTAGGAGGCCTCTGCGGACTCTGGAGTCTGAACTCTGGAGGCTCTCTCTCAAATTTTGGGGCCGTTTGACTCCTGGCTCGGATTTCCCGACTGGAGGTGGGGTGCCACGTTTTATGTGACGGGCGTTGTTGGTAGCTTGCCTTGCTATGCTGTTTGACTTCATGTTGCTTTGACGAGTGGTTGTCAAGCGAACCCCCCGGCTTGTGTCTTTCTTGTCGTCGGATGAGTGTATCATCTTGTCTCTGGTCTCTGGAGGGGATTCAGAAAAGTTGAGATGGCAAGTCTGGGCGAGGATGGAGCATACCAGGGTCCTTTGCTTTCCATGAGGTGAGATCAGTCTATCAGGCAGGAGTCCTGTGTAAAAACCGATGGCTGGTTGGTAACGGCCATTACTGCGGCTCCGGAAGGTAATGGAGCTCCGTTACCAATGTGTGAATGTGTCTATCTGGTTATGCAGAGGGATGGCCGTGGACGACGATTACAACTAAGACGTACTCATTACCACATCAGACAATATCGAAAGCTACTTCGCATCTCAAGCTGAGCCTACAGACACCAATCATACCGTCGTCAGACATCACTACTCCAAAACCGTATTCACGAATCCCCCCAATCCTCCCGGATCATCTCCGCCCCCTTCTCCCCAATCATATACACCGACCCCACGATATTAACATCAGGCAGGATGGGAATGATGCTGCAATCCACGACCCGCAGCCCGTCCACGCCGTACACCCTCAGCCGCGGGTCTACGACGCCGCCCTTGTCTTCGGGGAGCATCTGGTTCGTGCCGGAGGCGTGCCAGTTGGGGATGGTATTGGCGCGGACGTAGGCCAGCACGGTGTCCTCGTCGTCTTCCGAGACGCCGGCGCCAGGGGAGACTTCGCCGTGGGATGGACCGACGGTGTATTCTGACATGCGCGGATGGGCGAGGATCTTGCGGAGGTATTTGAAGGAGGCGAGGGCGATTTTGCGGTCAGCTGGGTGGGCGTAGTACTATGTTACAATGGGTTAGCTTACTCCGTTTCTTGTCAACGTTCGTTAGAGGGGGGACAGAGGAAGAAAAGTGAGCAAGTCGTCCGAGATAAATAGGAGGCGCTTGGGAAGGAAACAAACGTGGACTTACATTAGGATTGATTCTCGGCGTCTCAGCCATAGAATTTGACCTCAGCGTAACATTTCCCCTCGACAGAGCCACCATACTCGACGCCGTGAGGGAAATGTACGTCTCGTTACCGCGGGGCGTGTAGTACGGCGTCGGCCCGCTCGGGTAAAAGACGCTCTCGAAGAGGTACTCGATGTGCGACTGGTTCGCCAGCCCCGCGGTGACGACGTCGCCCGCGCCGATGGCCTGCAACTCGTCGACCGAGAGCTTCTGGAAGGCGTTTGTGATGCCCGAGGGGGCCGTGTACTCGCCCGTGGTGTTTTTGTAGAACTCATCTTGTGCGGCGCGGAGGGATTGGTAGGTTGCTGCCATGTCTGTTGTTGAGAATTCCGGGGTCGAGAGGGCCATTATGCTGAAGACGGAGTGGTCGTTCAGGCTTAGGGGATTTGATGTTAGTCGTAATGTGAGAGGGGTGAGAAGGAGGGGTACGTACTGCTGGCCGATGTTCTCGTTGATGTGGACGGGTTCGATGCCGAATTCGTTGAGCTGGGAGGATGGACCGACTCCCTGAAGCGGACGAGGTTAGTACATGATCTGCCGTTCATCATGCCACATCCGCGATACTCAAGAGAAACTTACAGAAACCATTAGGAGTTGAGGCGAGTTGAACGCCCCCGCGCTGACGATAACTTCCTTCTTCGCTCTAACCTCATGTACAATACCCGTAGGATGGTCCATGAAAGCGACACCTACGGCTCTCGGGTTCTTCCCCTCCACCTGGTCAAAGTTGATCTTCCACACGGGAGCAAAGTGCAGAACATCAAGGTTTTTCCGGCCCTCGGCCTGCTTCAGATAACTATCGTAGCTGGAGCTGCGCATGAACCCGGCGTCGAGGTGGCCTGTACCCTGCTTCACGCCGGTGCTGTTGCCCGTGTTGTGGTCCTCGACGATGGGGATCTGAAGGGCTTCAGAGGCGGCCTCGATAAAGCCTACACCCGAAGGTGGGACGTAGCCCTGGAAGCCGAGCTGGAGAGGACCATCGGCGTAGGCGGAGGGGTCGTGGGTTTTGTAGGAGACGTCGAAGCCTCGGACTTCGTGGTCCGTTGGAGGGTTAAAGTGCGTACCCTATTATCATGTCAGTTAAGTGTGACAGACATCCAAGACTGGACAAGTGAGCGTGTGATTTACCTTAACAAACAGAGGATACACGTCGTCCCATCCCCAACCCGGGTTCCCTACTTTGACCCAATCATCGTAGACGGACGAGCTGCCACGACCGTAGTAGAAGCCATTGGTCACGCTGCTGCCGCCGAGGCACCGACCGCGGTGGTAGCGGAGGATGCGGCCGTCGAGGTGTTCCTGCGGAGTGGTGTAGAAGGACCAGTCGATGGCGGTTCCGCCGAGGAACTGGTTGCCGCCGGGCGGCTTGTATGCGGAGACAACCTCGGGGTTCGGCCCCGCTTCAAGGACGAGGACCCGCTGTTTGCCGGACTCGGAGAGGCGGTTTGCGAGGACGAGGCCGGCGGTGCCGCCTTTGAGAAGGGGAAGAGTGAGTTAGCCGCCTGGATTACTGTGACTTTGGGAAAAGTGAGCGTGTGTTACCTCCTGCTATGATGAAGTCGTATTCATCTTGGATCGTTGCGCGGTCGAGGCCCTTAATTGGTGCGGCCGAGACTCCAGTGAGGAGTGTCAGGAGAGGGAGGGTCAGCTGCATCGTGAGACCGCGTACCTCACAATAATAGTGATTGCCAAGAGGGAAGTTCTATCAATTGAATCCAATTAAAGGTCTTTGAAGCGGTACCTAGGCAAGGGCCTCGTCTTTCTCCGGCGAACTATCGGAGATGCCCCCGTCCTCAAATACTCTCGCCCAGCGCAGCGAAGTGCACCTCGTGATCAAAATTGCTTGCAAGTGAACACAATTAAGCCGGCTCAGCCCATCTTGGCTCCCATTGAATCAGGCATACAAGTTTACCTTGCGCCATCATGGTGCGTCATCGCACCGCGAGGTGTCAGACCGGGCGAAGGCGAGGCGTGCCGTGGATGCTCTTGGCGAGGAAGCGAGTCGGATGGATTGGATGTGGTATTTGTTCTTTTAGGCTTCTTTTTGGGTTTTTCTCTAGGCAAGGCACATTGAATTTTGGGGCGAAGATGGCGGGGAAGGAAGACGGGGGAAGCTTGGTTTTGGGGTATGCTGGTGAATGGGCACGGTGAGCAGGTGACGGGCCCATTGCTTGGAATTGAGCAAGGCTTCTTGCTCTTGCAGATCAGATATTGGAGGTGGCACAGCTTGGAAGCGAAGCGAAATTGAGAGACAAGAAGGACAGGCAAGATACCTAGGCACAGTGTGATGGTGCCACGAGTTGATGGTGCAGGATCCGAGAGCGACGTATGTCAAGACAATTAGTCGACTAGTACAGGATACTAGCTTTATGTGCCGTTGATGCCGCGGGGTTGGCATCCTGTCCTTGGCTCCCGCTATTCGGCTCAGCATGGAATCGAACTTTACCTGGCTACTAACTTACCTCATGGGAACATGTTGCCCTCTAGGTTCTTAGAACCAGAGAGTGACTTGCTTTGTCTTAAATAGGGAATTGGCATCTAATGACATGCGAGTGAGATGGGCCATGGCAATGCTACTTCGTACTGTACAAGGCATTTGTAGACAGAGAAACTTCACCAATGAGCGAGGCCAAGACAATAGCATGCAGGCTGGAAGGATCCGGCCGACGTACGTCCAGCGGGGTATGCAGAACCCATCAACCAGCAAGCCCTACCGGCCCCGAGTCCCGTGTGGTGCCCCATCTTGTATCCGCTTTGCCCCGCATCCCGGCGATGACTGGGTGGAGAGATCTGGGTAAGGATGGAGATTTGTTACTATTCGATTCGACATGTCTTGTAATCGGAGAAGGAGGGCAGATTTGAGGTGCCTTTGGCCACTATTTGACCTTGATTTCTCCGATAAGCTGCCGTTGTGCAACTTATTTTACTCTGTATCTTGCTCAGCATCCAATCAAATCCTGGGTTTCGGTAGGGGAACGGGAGGCTCGGGCGTGCCTGGGAGGCGTATTATTGATCGGCGCCCTTTCCGCCTCGGGCAGTGTGATGTACATGTACTTTTGTCTCACATCATCCTGCTTTTCTTTTATGGTGGAAACCTGCGCGGCGAAACTGAAGTTGTGTTGTCTTGTTAGGAGATGCTGTGCGTCTCGGACGTTGAATGCCTGATTGTCTCTGTATTATCAAGACTGTCCTCGCAATCCAGTGGGAGCATCGTTCATAGCTCGGTTTCGCGATCTTCCTGATCCCAGAATTAGGTTTGATGCCCAAGGTTTTGGTCGATGAGGTCAGTTTAACGTGCGACCTTGACGGGCTGCATCCTTAACTCAGATTTTGCTGAAGGATCAGATGCAAGTTTGAAAAACAGAACCAATACGAGTATTGTAGGTTGACTTGGCTGCATCGCCACTCTAGGGTTGCGAGCCTTGGTTACTTGTCAGGTGCAGATTTGATCTGAAGACATCCTGAATGTTGAACCGGCAACATCATGGCGACATTTCACAACTGAAACAGCGAGAGATAGAATCGAAGTCGTGTATTGAGAGCTTGAGTGTTGGTGAGATCGTGATGTCGTCAAATGAGTGTTGCCTCAAGCTCAGGAGCAGGGGGAGGGGGATGGTGTAAAGTGCAAATTCCAGAAGATGGGGAGTCCACGTGTATCGAACCGATAGCCCCGAACAGACACATCTCCTTCAAAATAGTAATCCAACCCAGAGCTCATTGTACCCATTGCTCTTCCGTCTTCCAATCCCTGCATGTATGTGTCCCTTCTTCCGTGCGGACCCCTCTCCGCGTCGAACAACCATCTTCTCCATCACCAAATCGACTGAAAAGTGAGTTAGACTGAGAGTCCCTCCAACTACACATACGATCGAACTCATCACGGTCCATAACCGCAGACTACGCGAGTGAGCGACCTGGGGTACCCGCTCACTCCGCAATAAGGCCCCTGGCCAAGAGGAAGCCCGGAACACCCGCATCGGGGCACCAAGGGCCCCATACGGAATCCCCTAGAAACACGGTGGTCGGTTCTCTCGGCAGCAGATCTTGAGAGAAGAATGCAACACCCAAGCTGACCCCAGTCTGCTTCGATGTTCTTCGCTGGATCTGCCGCAAAGACAAGAGACGCCAAGCGCCATATTCCGAGGGGATCTCCGTTTGGATCCCTCGGTGCCCCAATGCGGGGCTTCCAGGTTTCCTCTTGGTCTGGGCAGGCTACTGATCGTTAGCTCAAGGGGGTAGGAGGTTTTGACATTACCGGTATTAGAGAATGTTCAGTTTTGTTGCCACGCGCTTGGCAGCGTCGAGCCCTTCACGTCCACCTCCGCGGTCCTTGTACACAGCTCCAATGATAGCCTTGATGGTATCAATCTTCGTTTGAGCACCGAGAGCAAAGCCCTGGGATGGGTTCACACTGATACACGGCGAGAAGGCGAAGCTGTCGAAGATCTCAACTAGTCGCGAATTGTTTCTAGCATGCTGGGATTGGGCGTCGATATCGCCTAGCATTGTCATATTAGTACGTTCTTTGGGACAAGACTGTATGCAGCCTTGACATCAACTCCGAACTTACTTCTTGTTGCGGTGTTCGAATCGATCATCGCTTCCACGGCGAAGAGCCTGATGAGGCTGTCTCCTAAGGGAGCCAGAATCTTGTTGCCGTCGATGACACGACGATCGCCAATGTTTTTGACCCCAGAGCCTGGGGCTTGAAGGGCTTCCAAGAGCCAGTTGATGTTGTTGAAACGATGGTCAATGAGGCGCATGGCTTCGTCCACTTTGTACCTGTCCTGCTGGGATTGCATCGTGTCTTTGGCAGACGGTAATAACTACGGTATCGGCAGTGATCAGAGGTCAACGAGCTATGATGAGGAGTAGGGTGTGGTAAAAGAGTTGTGGGAAAGGTGAATGAGTGATAAATCGAGGGGTAAGTTTGATGGAATATCGCAGGTTCTTATACGTTCTAGTGACCATTGCCCCCTCAACTTCGGTGGCCGGGAGACCAGCCTTCCATACAGATAAATGGCTTTCACGCCTGAAATGACGTGTCACTTGAGACATGTATTGGACTTTCCGTCGAATCCCATCAATTCGGTTGCGACAGACCAGAGATACGAGTGTGCGAGACGTGCGTGGAGTAATGCATGTCTTGAAACTGCGCCCGTATTCCCCTCCCCCGGCGTGAGGTGCAGGTAGTTGCGTTCACCGGGCGACCGCTATCCCGAAAGACTAGAAAACGATACTCAAACCTTGCCGCGAAGTGCGGAGTGTCCGTGAAATGTCGAAGTATTAAACATCAGTACTTGGCGACAGTACCATGTCTTTCAATGTAAGCAAACGAAACTAAGAACCAAGCAGGCCAAGTCCCAATGGAGAATTTCAATATAGATAATTATGTCTAACTAAACGCCGAGAAAAAGGCTTTCAATAAACCGTGTCTTTTAGCTATTTCTTCGCCGGATTCCGAGGACCATCCACGGCCTTTTCCACTGTCCCTGCAATGCCCCCCTTGCTCGCATCAAACTGGCTTCCGATGACACCGTCCTTCGAGAATGGGCCACCAACGGCTTCGCCTATGGGATAAAAGTCAGAACCGAGATCATGCCAGATTTAGGCTGCAACACTCACCAATCTGGCCGATATTACCATCAGGGTTGAATTGCTTGCCAATGGCGCCCTCTGAGGAGATGACGCTAGGCTTGGAGGGGCTGGTGTCCTTCTTTTGGCCGGCGGCCTCGGCAGTGTTGTGGATGGGGTTCTGGGACGACATGGCTCTAACTCTGGGTACTGATGCAGCGAAAAGCTTGGTTTGTCTAAGGGCGATTCTGTTCATGATGGAGTAGATGATGAAGAATTATAGCTCCTCTTGCCAAGGTTCGGTGGGTGAGATCTTATACACTTTGAATGGTCGTGCGCGTCATCTTTGGCGCACAGCATGTGGTTAGCCAGAATGACGTTTCTGCACCAGTGAAAGAATGGTGACATCATGAAGCGCTGACCATAACATTCAAATAGGTAGTGCACGGAAAGGACCGAGTAATAGTAAATGGCATGAATCATCGTTCAATCGAGCGGGCTTAAGACAACGATTTTCCGCAAACATCAGCATTCCTGCGGGTTGGCCTGTCAGAGTCTACCAGTACCACATGCGCCTTTGCGCCTAGAGGTATTAAGAGGAACTCCTATCAGCATGTGAACATACAATAGAAACCTGAATATGACGATACTGAAACAACTTACTGGACTGACTTGAATTCTGGTTATTTCTAGGTGCTAACTCAATGCTGGAACTGCGAGTTTCTACTTGACTTGGATTTGGTCGTGATTGAGGGCTGCAGCGTACTGAAATTATGCATTTGGCCAACTCTGAATGCCATGTGAAGTTTGATGGAGATGGAAGTACCTATCCTGCCAAATACACACCAATCAATGCTTGAGAATGATTCTTAGAGCAGGAAAGATTCTCTATCCTTTCCTTAGCCGATACCTCGTTGAGTAAACTGAACTCGAACACGTGATCATGTCGGAAACGCATCTTGTCGCAAAGCGAGAAACAAGTGGAAGACATACACCTGAAGAAAGGGCTTGGGTTCTTGAAAATTCAGACTCCTAAATGGACGTATATATATAAATACCTATGTATGTATAATAACCACTCACCATAAGCTCTACTGTTTTGTCTGCCGTTCAAATTGGGAGAAATAAGCGCATCGGCAAGGTTGACATGGCTATGGCCGTATGCCTGGTAGTCTTATTGCTCCTAGAAAATTACGAGATCGGGCTACCAGCAAGCCACTACTTCTTAATCAGGAACGTGTTGAATAAGATATCTAGTATTGAGAGAAGATTATCTACGACAGGAGACAAGACGCCGTTACTAAAGGCTCTGGTACAACACCTTGTATAGTCAGTTGATACCTGGTCTTCGAGTCACACTTGTTCATCCCCTGACGAGGACTTGTGTATGTGGAAGTCGGGAAGGACAAGTTAAACTGAGAGTCAAGAGGTTAAGTCATGCTCTCGTCTGTTCGCTAGGACTGGAAACTGAATTCTCAAAACAATTTGAATGTCTCTACTTGACCAAGGTGAATACGATTTTCATCGATCCTATACTCGGACTCTTCGAGGCATGCAATTCATAGTTTCACATAGCTTCTAGATCCAGTTACTTTACAGCTGTAATGTTTCCAGTTGTTGCCAAATGGAAGCAAGCAAAGGCTTCATTTCAACTGTGACTTGAGACAAGGAGCTCACAATTCACCAATGAGAATCGACAAGTGTCTTTGATGAAGTCGATTTAATTGTATCAAGCAGGGGTTTGATACCAAGGCCTTTGTTCTGTAAGCGATTTGCACCTGAATACTCGTGTATTCGCTAAGTGGCTGGAACGCCCGAGTATTCCTCAAAATTAGAGGAAGGAGCGAGGTGAACGTGATTGAAGTCTTGGATTAAGCGAGCAACTCCAGATGAAATCGCGGTTCTTCACTTCACCTTCGTCTAGGGCTTCTGCCTCACTTCCTTTCTAGATAGTTCACGGTCGCTCCTTTCTTCTTGTGGAAATATTCTCAACCTTCTCCTTCAACCCATTCTTCTTCCTTCCTGCCCTTATATTGCAACCTTTCCTTTCCCACTAATCCTTTCACTTCACACAAGCGACCGTGAGTCCCTGAATCTCGGTCCCCAATCTTTCCTCCTCCGATCACAAAGCCATGGACTTCGACAACGACGAGTCGCTCTTCGGATCTTCTCCTCCAACTTCAGCGACGTTGGGGTCTCACTTCGCTGTCAGAGATCCGATCCCTCTCTGCTTGCCCGGAATGGGCACAACTCAACTACCGAATGCCAACAGTGCTCCTGCGCAGGCGCAGGGCGCAGCCTCGAGTTTACAAGTCCCTCACATGCCTCATCAAGTACTTGGCATCGAGAACAACCCCCTGGACGTTCCTTCCAGACCACAGACACCCGCACAGAGACGGGTTTCACGAAAAACCTCAAAGCCCTCTTCCTCTCGAAGAAGCTCTTCATCTCAGAAAGCTCCCATCTCCGCGATTAACCCCGGCGTTCCCGTTCGACTGATTCCAACATTGCCAGGCTCCTCAGCTCCCACAGCAGAGACTCCTCTGTTCGCTCCGCCAATTGCACCGGGTCACAGTACCTTGCCCCCTTTGCCGGCATCGCTCCTTCTGTCACCTTCACCGCCCGTTCTGAATGGGAATGGCGCACCCTTGGCCTTAGGTGTTGGTGAAGCATCTTCGAGCCAGAAGTTGTGTACCAAGTGCCACAAGTCTAAGCCGCAATCGGAATTCTCTTCCATGACCAATATGGGTCTGATAAGGGAGCGAAGCCAATGCGAGCCGTGTCGCAGGAAGAGAAGGGAGTCATCGGCTCGATACAAGCTTCGCAAAGAAAAGGCTGAGACTCAGGCTGAGGACAACCAAGAGCAGCTTCAGCAGCAGCAACTTCCACAGGGTGGCATGGCGCAGTGTCCTTATCATGGCTTAAGCGAGCACCAGCCGACTCGTTCTTCTCATCCATTGACAGAAGTGGTTGGTCTTGAGCAGGCAACTGAATCCAGCCCTATGCATGGCGTCGCCACGGCGAACACAATGCTTGGCTTCAATTCTACTACAGAGCTTATGAGAGAGGCAAGTCCCATAATTGACAAGTTTGTCCCCAAGGTTGGCTGACAGTATCATGCCAGACATTCGCTCCCAACGCACTGATCACAACCCAACATGATCCAATCGACTTGACGTCTCCAACTTTTTCTTCCTTCTTCGACTGGCCAGCAGCCCAGGAACCAGAACAGGTATCTCACCATACCCTCTCCAATTCGCCCAAGTCCACGTGCTAACGTATCATTCACAGGGCGTCGACATTGAAGCCGATATGGCATTCTGTGGATTTCAGTCGTCGAAGCAAATGGCGTCGCCGAGCTTAGTTCTCCCGCAAGAGACTGGCGTGGAGGCTGGACTTCCCCCAACTCAAGATCACACAAGCGAACTCTACGACATTGTGAGCGTCAAGACGCTTAAGACTCCCTTGACCAAGAATGCCGAGGCCTGGCTTCTCAACCACGAGAAGCAAAAGTTCAAAGAAGGCCGCGAAAAGTGTGAGTGGATGAAGACGCAGGAGAAGAAGACTTTGGTGGCGTGCTGGGAGAAGAGACAAGCCTCGATTGTTCTTGGACTTGTCGAAGTGCCTGGCTCTGATCTTCAACCCATGATTGGCTATTCCTACGCCGAGGGTTCGCACCAGAATCTGCCTGGTGCTTACCCAGATGACTATGATTGGCATTGAACTGGGCTGGACCCTTGAGACCATTGAAGCAGAAGATGATGAATGGTTCGAGATGACTCTTTGTGTTTCGTTGGCGTTGTCTTTTGGGAATGAAATGGAAGATGAGGCATTGGCAGGACGGATCTCAGATTAGTTCCATAGTGGAAACAACGATTGTATCATACAAAAGTTCGCGAACCAGTAGTGACAGGCCCCAAGACTCCCAGCTTAGTCAACTCTTCGACAAGATTAAACAAGACAAAATCGCACCCCCTCCTGGCCACCATATTGATAGTCACAGGCATCATTTCTTCTCGCTGGGTGATGTTGCTGTAGTAAGGCACCTGACCAATTGGAATGGTGAAGTCTACGCTTCCAAAGTAGGACGCAAGGGAAGAAGCAGCTCCTCGAGTTCCAGGACCATCAGGTAAGGCAGCGCCGGGGGACTCATTCAACTCAGCCTCTCTGAAGGAGGGAAGCCCGCCCGTGCCGATGTCGTAGATCATGATGGACCCAGAGCAGCTTTCGGTCGTATTGAACAAGACCTCACGATGCCAGGCCTCGGAGTCCTGGCGTCTGCGGTCAAGCGCTTCGGTATGACCTTCGGCGTCTAGGGTGAAATTCCAGAAAGAAGTTCGGTACGGTCTATCAAGAGAAGGGAAACCAGGGCTGTAGTGTGCAATCAGAGGTGTTGCCACAACTTTGAGCTGTGTGTAGGTCCAGATTGTACCCAGGTCAGCCAGAATTCCGTCAAGATCCCGACCAGTCACGGTCTCGACCCTTTCCGTGATGTTGACTTTCGACACCATCAAGTCCATGACCTTGCTGACCCGGGCCAGGAAGCTCTGAAGAACGGCTTCGGCAGCGGGGTTCTTCAGCGGAAGATAGTCGGTGGGATACAAAATTCGCCTCGGAAAAGCACGAGAATCCGGAACCACAAGCTCGGGTAGCCCATTGAGGCTGCTATCTTGGTGAAGTGAAGGGTCGTACCAGAGCTTAGCGAACTTCACCCAGTCCTGAGGATCACGTGCAAATACACCGCCCGTGTCGGCACCATAGGAAATAGGCATGACTCCGTCCAAAACCATGAGACCTTGCGATGGGCGGTTTCCAAAGGTACCCGAGAACGCCGCCGGTTGGCGCATAGACTGGCCAGTGTCCGACCCGATGGCGAAGTCGAGCCAGTCGTAGGCGGCAATGGAGCAACCACCACCAGCAGACGACGCCGAGCAACTGAGATATCCGTCACCGCGGGGGTTCTGAGGGTAGTACACGTCGGTCCACTCCCACGCGTGAGCCGCAGATGCGAATTGGGACGTTTTCTGCTTCCCCACGACCGTTCCGCCGAGGTCAATGATGCGCTGGATAGAAGGAGCGGTTGCGTCCGCTTTGGTGGTCATTTGCGTCCATGCCTTGCTTCCTAGCGTAGACTTAAGTCCCTTGACGTCGTAAATATCCTTGACGCCAATCCTTGTCCCAGAGAGAGGCCTAGAGTCGGCTGCGGTGTAGAGGCGGGATGGGACGGGGATCAAGGGATAGCCCCAATCAGCGTCGGTTAGGCTAAGGACCTTGTAGCTTCCGTTGGATTCGTAGATTCCATGGACAAAGTCACTGTAAGTATCCGTGTAGAGACGGAAGACTTTCGAGAGCGTAACCGTATTGCCATCGGACTCCAAGAATAACGGGCCGGGAGGCGGCATGGGCGACTCAAATTGGGAAGAGGCTGGTAGCATGAGAACTTGCGCATCAATAGATACCACGAATGCTGTGGCAGCATCATCAAGCCTCGAAGAGCAATTGGAGCTCAGGATGATGGTCTCGAGGAAGTCCTCCGAGAATACATCATCTTCGGCCAGGTAGCGCGCAATCGTATCTTGGAGGTACCGACCAGTGATGACGGGGTTAGTTGCGACGATATGAGTTGCCGGAGCGGTGGTTGCTTTGAGATTTGCAGCTGCGAGAGCGAGTGATGAGGCGGGCGTTGCCAAGTAGCTCTTGTTGCCGAGTTGGAAGACTTGATCTAAGCCATTGATGGTGTGAGTCAAAACCAGGGGACTTCTTTCAACGAGAGCAGCAGCAATGCCGGAGAGGCAGACAAAGGAGAGAGCTCGAGCTGCCATCGGAATTATGTCAAGCATGTAGAATTCTGAGATGCTCTGCGACGAGTTACCCAGGAAGCTTGGTAGTATCCATGGCGATAGGAATGCGACACTGTCTGGATATAAATGCTCCATGACTGATGTATCTCACTACCCTCCGCGAAGATGCCTAAGACGATATTGAGGTAGACGTCAAGCTTGCATGAAGCTGCTTCGTTAATAAAGTGATGGTGTGAAGGTATTTCCACTGATAAGGCATGCATGTTATCAGGTCGGTCTCTCCCCGCTTACCTCGCTAAGACCCCGCGCCTCGGAATGGGAGCACCTGTCCTACTGCGTGGTATGGAGAGAAGATCGACGTCCTCCATGATTTGCCAATTGCTCAACAACGTCCGAATATCGGCTTTATGGCCCAAATGTCGGGAACATTTCTTGTTGTCTCATTGAACAGGCTTATCTCACCCCGCAAAAGTCACTCAAGCACGACAATCCACCCCCACCGGGCGGAATATACATTCCGAAACATTTAAGTGGGCATGATGAGCAGTGCAATCAATAACTTCACTCTTAGCTCTCTGTCCCGGCTACAGAGACGACCGGCGACTGCAATAACCTTCAGATCCCGTTATCTTTCCTATGATATAGATAAGCTTCAACCCATAAGATAGAGAATCCACCGTTATGTAAAGCAATCGAGTCAGATTCGACTACATTTGTCAATTTCGGTTAGGAATCTAAGTTCAATTCTGATGCGTGCGCGACTAAGAGCAAAAGAAATCTGCTACGAAGAAATGAGGCAGAAATGGTAAAGATCGGCAAAAAGCAGCCCGGGTCTATACCGTAGGACGGTATCGTACGTGCAGGCTGGCTGGCTGGCATCGTCTTACACTAGAGTACCTAAGTTGCGCACTCGCGCACTCTCAGCCACGACAACACGGGATAACATAGCTTCCGGAAGAAGTTTGGGGAGCCCAAGTTCGATCTACGACGCTTTCAAGATGGATCGAACGCCTGCAAAGTCAAGCTCTTGTAGTGTCTCTTCCCAAAGACGATCTGTAACAGTGATGCCCTCGGAGGTATAGAGAAACGCAGCAAACCTAGAGCTTATTAGTGGTCTGGTACAATGAGGGAACTCGCGTTTGAGACAAACGAACGTACGGATGAATTTTCCAGCTCATAAGGAAACACCCATGAGACTCTTTGCCTTTGTTGACAATGGCATCAACAAAGCAAGAGGCACCTACTCGTGGCGTTCGTCCAGTCGTTGTCCCAAATACCACGACTCCCAACTTCATGATGCCCTGTGCATCTCGGGCTAGGTTTGTGCCTTTGCACCACGCCGGATCTGCGAGGTTGACAATTACATCGTCAGCCGAAACATAATCTACCAGTTTCCAGAGAAACATGTGAGCGAGCAGCTTCGAAGTATTATAGGCTTCCCGGCCGTGGATGGCGAAGACTTCGGGATCATCAAAGGATGGGAGGAGAGGGTCGGCAGCTCTATTGGGAAACGCGGCTGCCAACGTTAAAGCTGCGCTGACGATTGTAAGACGCGCGGGGCCGCCATTCTTCTGACGTTTGGCCTTCAGAACAGGGAGAAGAAGTAGGGCGAGGAGCATAGTTGACAGGTAGTTGACTTGAATTGTCTCCTCATGACCAGTGCTAGGGACTTTGGTAAAGGCCATCCGTATCGCTCCGGCATTGAGAAGGGCGATGTCGATGCGATCCACCTCGTTGTCAATGCGACGCACAAAATCTTGGACAGACTCGTAAGACGTCATATCGAGAAGTTGCACGCTGATAGTTGCAGTAGGATATCGGCGACGAAGCTTCGTGGCGGCTTCTTCGCCTCGCTGGAGTGAGCGCACAGCTAGGATCAAGCGGGACAACTCGAGATCTAACAGTTGAAGGGCGGCTTCAAAGCCTAGACCTGTGTTCCCGCCCGTGATAATCGCGGTTTTGCCGGAAAGACTGGTGCCCGGGGCCGGCCATTGCGGCTTCGCACAGAATTGATTGTTGTAGAAGACGCGCCCGAAGGAGAGAGTTGATGGAGGGAGGTCTTTAGAGCCGACCATCGTGATATTAGTGCCGAGGGATTGCGAAACTGAGGTTGCCTGGATTGGCTGATACGTGAAATTCAGTAATTGAGGTGCCAATGGAAGAGATAGAACCATGAAGACTGCTCGGCGACCACAAAACTTTTATAGCCATGTTACTGCTCCCTTTGAAGAAATGGTTATTGTTTCTGATAATTCACGTTTCTATCTGCTGACTTATGTCCGGACCAGTTTGTTTGCCTAGTCGGGCATGGTCTGGAAACGGACTTTTGAATCCTGTCAGCCAGATCGACACAACAAGGCACTAGGCCTAGATTGGCGAACAATGTGGTCTAGGCTACTAAGGCTTTGGCGTTGGCCTACGTATGACAATGCTAGGTATATGTAATTATTTGGGACGACTCGGTCCAGACGGACGCGAATGTTTCCGTCTGGATTTGATGCCATACTCTGTCACTTTGGTAATTACTTGTGTCACGCGAACACAGTTTGCAATGTGTCCATGTAGCTATGCGGTCAACAGTGTGTGCCACTGAGAATTCCCTTATTAATACGAGAAACTTCATGCCCTAGCTACGCAACCGACAGTCTGTATGTTTCTCATGGGCCAACCCCTCCCCTGTTAGCACCCATGTAATGGAATTGCAACCCTGAAAGTACCAATACCGCAAAGCTCGCACAGTCTTCGATGGCATGCTTAGACGTGATCAAGCTGCTCTACAAGCTTCTCGTCCTTGGCGACAGCAGCAGCAGCTCCAACAGAATCCTGCATAGCATGAGGCACCAGCTGGTCCCCAAAGAGCTCATCCATCTGCTCAAGCGTTCTGCCCTTGGTCTCCGGGAAGAAGAAGATGTAGCAAATCATGGCGATGAGATTGAAAACGAAGAAGACGTAGAAGTAGCGGAAGCCAATATTAGTCAGGGCCTCCGGGGAGATCTGGGCAAAGATAAGGTTGACGGTCCAGTTGGTGAAGGTGGTGATAGCGTTTCCGAGCGCTCTGACTTCGACAGGGAAGATTTCGGCAGGGTACACCCAACTGATAATGCCCAGCGGGGTGTAGAACATGCTGAAGACGAAGTTCATGGCCACCATACTGCGCAACTGGTTGGCGTTATTCTCGTTGAGATATTGAGCCTGTACTGCATTGACGAGCAGGGCAGCGCCGAGACCGGCCGCAGAGACGATCAGGGGCTTCACTCTACCGACACGGTCGAGGAGCCACAGGCCAATGCTGCAGTAGACGATTGAAAGAGCACCGCTGATGCCGATAATCATTAGAGAGGTTTGGGTATCGATGCCGAGGATCTTGTAGATGCGAGGTCCATAGTAGTTGATCACGTTGATACCTGTTGGCACAGGTATTAGTCCTATGCTTCGACGTAATTCTTCTTTGGGTAAATGGCACGCTTACCTGAGAGGGGCCCAAAGGCTTGTACACCACATCCCAACAAAAGACGCTTGCGCCACGAAGGCTTTGTGATGATGGACTTCCACGAGATATTACCAAGGGCGCGGTCAGCCAAGATGACATCGCGAATCTCGCGGAACTCGAGGTCGATGGTTTCCTCGTCCAGGCCGCTTCGGAGTTTGCCGAGTGATCGACGGGCATCTTCGTGACGGTCTCGCTCCATCAGCCAACGGGGAGACTCTTGGAGGAAGTAGATGCCGGTGACGAGGATGACACCGGGCACAGCCTGGAAGGCGAGTGGGAAGCGCCCTATCCCGTAGTTAGTCTTAATCTTCGTCAAAGGTAGTATTCCACTATCTCTGAGGGCTAAGGCACTAAGAGACCCGGGTAGGAGAAGAGAGGCTTACAAGAAAAGTCAGTCTTGACAAAGGAGCATCCGTATCCAAGCCACTGTGCAACCAAGAATCCCCAACTCAACATCCACTGCAGCAAACCGGACAAGATACCGCGGTACTTGGCTTCCGACAGCTCAGAGGCGTACATGGGAATCGTCGAAGTGACCATGCCGACGGCGGCACCGCCGATGAAGCGGCCAATGATCAGCATGACCATGTTGACGGCACCGGCCTGGAGAGCCGAGCCGAGACACGAAATCACGGACCCGACAAAGATGGTGTTACGCCGACCGATCTTGTTGGCGAAGAGCATGTTGATGATGGTGCCGAGGATGGCACCGCCTTGAAAGGCTGACACGATGCCGCCGGCGACGGTATCTGATGGGTGACGGAAATACTTTTCAAACGAATCTAGAGCGATCGTCGAGGTGATGATACCGGAGTCATAGCCAAAGAGGAAACCTCCGATGGCCAGGAAAACGGCGGACAACACCGTCGTGAGGCGACCCATGATTGCCGTATATTGTTAACAGTCCAGCTGTCAATGAGAGACAAACGAGGATTCAAGAACGGATGTCGTCCTTGGGGGCAGAAACCCGGGAGATGTATTAAGGTTAAAATACAACTGGAGGTCAACAAACATGACCAACATCCAGTAACGGACTTGTCAGCTTTCAACTCCCACCGGCGAATGTCCCTGTTCATCCAATGGACGAGATCGAGGTGTCATCCAGTGGGTCTTGGCAGCATCTGAACGGTACTGAACCTGGCCGATCCCCCCCTGAATGTGCTGTCTTTGGAATCTGGGGCCTCCGCACGAACCCAGCAAACCCCAGACAAAGCTGCATCTTTAACCCGACATCACCGAGTGTGGTCGGTGGCGTGTTCAGTACGGATTCTTTTGGGCAGCCACTAGGCATGTTGTGCACTACGGTCGCTGGCAGCTACTACGGATACGTGTACCGCACTTGATGAGGCCGTTGATGTTCGAGGCTCAAAGGGGCCCGGTAAGTGGCGACCCTGGTCCGGAGCCGGCACGGTGGGGGTTCCTCATGGAGAATTCTCATGTCAAGTTTCTAGATCGACCATTGAAGCCAGTGAAGTTGCTCAAAGTACGAACCACTGGCGATGGGAATTTCTGTCGGAGACGGTTACAGACAACAACGACACGGCGACACGCCTAGCACTCTGGGTAGAGACCTCTGCTGGACTAACCCCAAATAAATGTGTGGCTCACTCGGGAAACCCGGTCTAAAAAGCCGTTTCACAGTCGGTAATTCCGAGCCACAAGGCATCAGATCGACACCAACCCAAACGTGTCAGGACTTGTGATTCGGCGACAATGCCTTTACCCCACCCCGGCGACATCTCGGTGCCAATACTCACTATCCAAGTACCGAAGGCCGGGTCTCCACCGGCACATGGCCCTGATCCCTTGGCCAGAAAGACTCGGCGTAAAGATCCGAGGTTCATGGTACCAGCCCGCCGGGTGCTCTATAGACTATACTGGATCCAAGAGGAGGTCTGTTACAAAAGCTCCAGAGTTGCCACTCTTTTCGAGAGAACAACGCACCGAACTTCGGTCATTTCGGTTCATTGTTGACTTAACTACCCCGAGTTATCTGACCACAACCTTTTCGAATGGGGGGCCACAGCATGCGGAACATGCCCGAAACAGAATAGAGATTACAGAAGTTACATGTACCCATGAAGCTCTCTTCTCTAAAGACTTGCCGGGAACCGAGTACTTTTCTAGGTTACTATCCGTAGAAGGCTGCTTTCACTTTCTTTTCGACCGAAGCTGCGGAGGTTACCCTGGAGCCTTACTCCCTTGACAATCGTCGCGCTAGCGTAATGGAAGTGACGCGCTGTGGCATTCATGCCTTTCACGAAACCCTGGGCATCGACGTTGATGAGATCCGGTTCTACTGGGTGGTTCACTCTGAGCTCGAACACGCTTCCCAAAGTGCCTACCGTATCGTCGTTGCTTTAAACGCAACAGCACTCGATGATGGTTCAAGCTCTCAAGTCGTCTGGGACTCGGCCAAAGTCGAAAGCAATGCCCAGAGAAACATTCTCTGCAAGCCGGATGGCGGCTTCAAGTCCGCGTCATTCCACTTCTGGAAAGTGACCGTCTGGGACCAGGACGGACAGGCTTCGTCAAGCGGCGTCAACGAGTTCTTTACGGCGTATCCAAGATCAAGCAGACTTTTGCCGCCGTACAGCATGAACCAAACCTACGTATGTCCGTCCAGCACATGTTATCGTTCCAGAACATAATAACAGCACCTTGCTGACTTCTAACACGAACGAAAACAGATGCCCCATACCAGCCTCATCTTCCGCACCTGGTTCGAAGACGAAGCAAACCGCTGGAAAGGAGTCTGGATCGGCGACAGCAGCGACAAACCCTTCTACCTCCGCAAACACCTCCACCTCCCCCGCAAACCCTCCCGCGCCATCGCCTTCGCCTCCGGTCTGGGCCACTTTAACCTCTCCTGCAACGGCGCTCCCGCGTCGACGCATGTCCTCGACCCAGGCTGGACAAATTACCACCGCACGGTACAGTTCGTCGCCTACGACCTCAGCGATGCGCTGACGCAGGGAGACAACGTTGTCGGCGCGCACGTGGGCAACGGGTTCTACGCCGGTGATAAGGGCGGCGACGATCGCTTCTTTTGGCCCATGTACGAGGATAACACGTACGTGCGGTACGGTAACGAGTTATGCTTCTTTGCGGAGCTGCATTTGTTCTATGAGGATGGGAGTCGGGAGACGGTGATTTCGGGACCGGATTGGAAGACGAGGAAGAGCGCTACCACGTTGGCGAATATCTACGCGTCCGAGGATAAGGATTTGCGGGCGTATCCTAATGGGTGGGATACGTCCGGCTTCGATGACGGGGAGTGGATTGCTTCGACGCCTGTGACCGGGCCGAGGGGAAAACTGAGGTACCAGAGCCAGCCGCCGGTCATACTTCACGAGACGGTCGAGCCGGTTTCGAAGAAGACGTTGGAGAGGGGTGTCGTGACGTTTGACCTGGGGCAAAACATGTCCACCATGATTCGCATCCAAGTCAGCGGCCCGGCCGGCGCACAAGTCATCGTCAAGTTCTCCGAGAGCGTAGACGAGACGGGCCGCGTGCTGATGCCGGACCCCCTTTTCAAAGACTTTGAAACAAAGGTCTTTTCCAAGATCACGCTCGCGGGCATAGGCGACATTGAGACGTGGGAGCCGGACTTTAGCTTCACCAGCGCGCGCTACATCCAAATCGAAGGCGTCTCTTTACAGACGGGCGAAGACCTCCCCGTCGTCCACTCCGTTGTCGGCAGGCACATCTCCTCCGCCTCCCGGAGACTGGGCACCCTCAAGACAGACAAGCCGGACGCGAACGCCCTCATAGACATGTGCTACTGGTCCTTTGTCAGCAACTTGTTCAGCTACCACACCGACTGCCCGCAAATCGAGAAGTTCGGCTGGCTGGAAGTCACGCACCTCCTCGCGCCGGCGACGCAGTACATCCGCGACATCGAGGCCCTGCACTCCAAGATCCTGGACGACATCGCAGACGCGCAGGAGTCCGACGGGCTCGTGCCGACGATGGCGCCAGAGATTCGGTACATGTGTGGTCCGCTGCACGATACGATCACCTGGGGCGGGGCGGTTGCCTTGATCCCAGAGATTCTGAAGAAGTATTACGGCTCGACGCATACGTTTGCGAAGCTGTATCAGCCTTGTGTGCGGTATATGGAGTATCTCCGGACAAAGGAACGTCAGGGGGGTTTGATCGAGCACGGATTGGGTGATTGGGGCCGCGATATCGCGTTTGGGAACCACCAGGCCAACATCGAGACGGCGATCTACTACAAGTGTCTCCGCAACGTCGAGTTAATGGCCAAGGAACTCGGCTACGCGAACGACGAGAAAAGGTGGCGCGCGTGGGCTGACCGCATCTACGAGACGTACAACCGCCACCTCCTCGTCACCGACAAGACGGAACACCCTTATGCCTTCTACACCTCCCTCGACGAACCCGGAACCCACGACCGGACGATGATCGCGCAGGCTATGGCGCTGCAGTTCGGCCTCGTCCCGGAAGAGCACGTAGCGGACGTCCAACAAGCCTTCCTGGACGACGTGGCAGACTGTCGGATCCGCGCTGGCGAGATCGGGCTCAAGTGGCTCTGGAACACTTTTACCGACGTCGACCGCCCGGATATCGTGATGGCGATGGCGCGGCAGGAAGAGCACCCGTCGTACATGCGCTTCCTCCGCCGCGGGGAGACGACTCTGAATGAGTTTTGGCAGGATGCGTGCCGGAGTAAGTGCCACGACATGCTGGGCACGATTTACGAGTGGTTTTACGAGGCTGTGTTGGGGGTGCGGGTCGAGGAGGATGGGTATAAGACGTGGAGTGTCAAGCCGCCGTTGAGGGCCGAGTTTGATTTTGTGGAGGGGACGTTTGAGTGTCCGTATGGGTTGATTGAGGTTACGTTCAAGCGTGAGGGCGGGGAAGTGAAGATGAGGGTTGTTGTGCCGACTAGTACGAAGGGGACTTTGGTGTTACCGAGGGATGAGAGCGCGGTTGAGATTAGAAGGGAGGGGGGCGCGGGTGTGAAGGGTGCGTCTGGGAAGAGGGTGACGCTGCTGCCAGGTCGGTATGATTTGGTTCTGCAGCCATAGAATGTGCGAGGCATCGATGAATACAAAAAGCATGATCATAAAGTTGTTGATTGCGTCATTTTCATCTTCCTGATAAAACCTACTCGAAACACTTCACAGCCTCGTGCCCATGTTGACGTGGACAGCCTTGATCTGACTATACGCCTCCAACCCAGCCTCGCCCAACTCCCTTCCAATACCACTCTGCTTGACACCTCCAAACGGCACGCGCGGGTCGCTGTCCTGGGTGCTGTTAACCCACACCATGCCCGCCTCAATCTCGGACGCAACACGGTGCGCCCGCTCGACGTTCTGCGTGAAAACCGCGGCGCCGAGCCCGTACTGGCTGTTATTCGCCAACGCGATCGCCTCCTCCTCGGTCTTGAAGCGCGCAATCACCACGACGGGCCCGAAAATCTCCTCGCCCCATACGCGCATCGACGTCGTGACGTTTGTGAAGACGGTGGGCGCGACGAAGAAGCCCTTGCCCTTGCCGCCAATGTTGAGGGGTTCTCCGCCCGCGGCGAGGGTGGCGCCCTCGTTCTTGCCAATGTCGATGTACTCGAGCACGCGCTCGAACTGGACCTTGGAGACCTGGGGTCCCTGGTAGGTGTCCTTGTCCCACTGGCTGCCGACTTTGCTGGTCGCCTTGAGGGTCTTGAGGAACTTGGGGATGAACTCGTCGTAAATATCCTCCTGGACGAGGATGCGGGAGGTGGCGGTGCAGATCTGGCCCTGGTTGGACATGATGCCCATGTGGGACCACTTGACAGCCTGCTCGAGGTCGGCGTCGCCAAAGACGAGGAGCGGGGACTTGCCGCCGGTCTCGAGGGTGATGTTCTTGAGCGTCTTGGCGGCCTCGCCCATGATGGCGCGAGCCGTGGCTGTGCTGCCTGTGAAGGCGACCTTATCGACGAGAGGGTGGCTGACGAGGGCGCCGCCGGCGACGCGGCCGAGGCCGTTTACAAAGTTGACGACGCCCGGGGGGAAGCCGGCTTCCTTGATGAGAGTGCCGAGGTAGAGGATGCTCAGCGGGGTCTGCTCTGCGGCTTTGAGGACGACTGTGTTGCCGCAGGCGAGGGCTGGGCCGAGTTTCCAGGTGGCCATGCTGAGGGGGTAGTTCCAGGGGATACTGGACTGTTATTAGTCTTGGTTCGTTTCCGCGGATGGGCATGGCTGTCTGAAGCGGGGGGTGGCTTACACTTGGGCGACGACGCCAATGGGCTGACGAAGGGTGTAGGCGAACTTTTGGGGGATGCTGGTGATGGTCTGGCCGTAGGTCTTGTCGGCCCAGCCGGCGTAGTAGCGGATGACGGTGACGCACTCGGAGAGGTCAATCTCGAGGGCATCGGCGTACGTCTTGCCTGTAGGTTGCGTCAGTTCTCCATCTGGCCTAGGGGTAGAGCGGGAGCGAGAATGTCAAAATTGCGAGCATACCATTGTCCCATGCATCGATGGTAGCAAGAGTCTCCTTGTGCTGCTCAATCAGATCGGCGAGCTTGTACATGAGGGCGCCACGATCCGTGGCCGAGATGCCCTTCCAGGACTCGTGTCTCAGCGCTGCGTGTGCGGCCTTGACGGCCTTGTCAATGTCTTCGACCTCAGCAGCCTGGACGGATGCAATCTTTTCTTCGGTGCTGGGAGGTGAGGTTGTCAGTGTCTTCATCCAAAGCAGGAGGGAATCGCATGTGATGCACAGGGAGAATGAGGGATGAGGGATCGAGTAACAACTCACGCAGGGTCTATCGAGTCAATGAGCTCGCCCTTGGCAGATTTGACAAACTCATTGTTGATGAAAAGGCCGGTGGGCTGGGTGTACTTGACGCCGTTGGGGGCCGTCAGCTCAACGGAGAGATCGGACATTGCGGCGATGTTGTTGACAATGTTTGACTGGCGATGGTGAGGGGTCGATGAGAAGAAGCGACGCGCCGCTGGGTGTCTTTGGCGTGGTCTTTTCGCGTGAGGGTCGAGGTTGAGGTGGCGTTGTCGGATCAGGGGGGTATCACATAATCGAGACCGACAAGGAAATGAACAAGTTGAGAGAAGGGGTTTGGCAAGTGAAGAGGAATCGCGAGCGATGCGCAGGCGAAGGGGAGGAGAGGAGAGCATCTTTTTCTATTTGCTCCAGCTTCTGGTGTGCGAATGCGCCGGCGGCCATTGGAAGGCCGACGATAGGAGCTTTCGAATTGGAGGGGTCGTTGATGGGTGGATTGTGTGGATGTGGGCAGTCAGCGTAGCACAGCAGATCGGAGCGAGCTTCCAGTCCAATCGAAGCTCAGTGTAGCTACTCCGCATTCACTTACTGCATTCGGCCCAAGGGGGGGGGGGGGTGGGGGGATGTTTGGAATGGGGGCATCCACGGATGGAGCCTGGCATCTCGGATGGTGTTGGAACTTGGAGCTTTGGAGGAAGAGAGAGAGGCTGGAGCCTCGAGCATGAAATTGAAGCCCCCACGGCGGGGATGCCTGACGTGCGGAACCGCTCTGCCGTGTTTTTCCCATCGGCGATAAGACATCTGTGGAGTGCTACGGAGTAAAGAACCACTGAATGGTGCACAACGCGGGGATTGAGTCGTGGACTTTTCGGGGATGCACAAGTATATCAACCGAGACCTGTATCTAAGTCATACCTCTTGTCGCCGAAACCTCAGATACCCCGGCTTTTAAGCTTTCTTGAACATCATGTGCCGGACAAAAGGGATTCAATCTACGGATCCTCAACACTGGAATAAGGCTGAAGAGGCACAGGGTCCAGGGGGCACGTTGCGGCTTTCGGCTTTTACCAACGAGCCCAATTCCCTCTGTCCGATAAGTGCGATGTTCAAGACTCTTCACAGTGATTTTGGCCTTCTCGCCGACAGGTCAGCAGCAACAGCGGTCATAGCTGAAGAACAAGTCTCAATGATCTGTTAGTGATTCGCCCGAGGATACAACCTTCAATGTTTTTGTCATGAGATACACCCGTTATGTAATCACCCAGAACTCGCTCGACAATCGCATGCAAAAGATGCCAAATTCTTACCATAAACGCACAAGCTCGACTTTGCGTGCTTGGAGAAACGGGTGGGTCCCGTCTAACCGGGCCGGCCCCGCCCCGCCGTACCCAGGGGATTAGCTCCGTCCGGCCCGGTCAGGACGCAGAAGAATAATCACGGATAGAATAGAAACCACAATGACAAACACAAAGCCCATACCGAGTAAGGATCAGAGTGATACTTGGACTTCCTGCGCCGCCGGCCTGACGTACTATGCCCCCGCACTTACTAGATATGAGGTACTGATATTGAGGAGACGAGTAGGTTTGTCTTCGGGTCCGGGCTACGGGCCCACCTCTCGGCCGCCTGCTTCCCCGCAGTCTTCTCGCGAGCCTCCATCCCGTCACCTATGGGGAGCATGTGCATTGTCTGCAGAGATATCTGTGGCTACGATCTGTTGGAGTGTGTATCTCAAGTGCTGTGGCGCGGAAGAGACGTAAGGGTTGACAGGCATACCTGTCATGAACGCAAGAGCACTTGAAGAGCCCGGAGGCGCAAACCTGAAGAGGACTATTGTTCCTGCTTCCGACCATGTAATTAAACTTGTTGTATTTCCATCAAGCACATACTTGTGAAGCATAAAATCTACGGCTACTTGGTAGCTATTCTAGAAAGTCCAATTCTTCCGCCCGCCTGATTCCATGATATCTACTCTATTCCTCGTAAATGTTGGAGTCACTGTCAAGGTTAGCCCACATTCGTTTCTTCCATAAGAGTTATGAATACTCACAATTCTTCGTTGAACTTGTCCCTGCCGTCAGCATTCTTGTTGACAAAGATGCTCACCGAGGTACCAGAGCACACGAACTCGCCAAAGCCGTCGTCGCCAATGGTAACCTCCCTGTCGTTCCAGCCCAAAACATCGGTCCAGACCTCGCTGGCGTGCATCTCACCAACATGCATACGCTTAGATCCCGGTCCGGCGTTGCTAGCCACCACGGCGCAGCCGTAGGGGCGGTCCCAGGTACCGTACTTGACCCAGCCCAGGCACGTCGCGTAGTCAAAGTAGTCGGCCTGCTTGCCATATGCGTAGAGCTTTCTCGCCAGCGTCATCTTGGGCACGGCCCCGCCGCACGAGGGCGGGAAGGGGTGCTCGCCCTTGATGCCGTAAATGTCGCCGTACCAGACGCAGGGGTATCCGTCGGTGCGAAGGAGGATGAGGGCGTATGCGATGGGCTTGAACCAGCCCTCGATCGGGGCCTCCAGGGCCTGGTAGGGTTGCGTGTCGTGGTTCATGACCAAGGTCTGCGTGCCATTAGATTAGGTCAATGTAATAGGAGTAAAGGGAGGATGCTGGTGATGCGTACCACTGCGTTGATGGGCTCCTTCTGCACCAGAGTGCCGTCAAAGACCTTTCTCATGTCGGCGCCGTTGCCCTTGCTGATCTCGCTAAAGTTGTACACCAGAGGCGCATCGAAGAGGGTGAACTGCCTGCCCATGCGCTGCAGGTACTCGGACATGTCGTCGAGACTGTCCTTCCAGAACTCGCCGACAAAGAACCAGCCCTTGCCGTACTCCTTATCCAGCTCGGTGATGAATTGACGCAAAAAGTCCTCACTATAGTGCTTGATGGCGTCGAAACGGATGCCCTGGAGCGGCACCTCCTGGGCCAGCCACTTGCCCCAGTTGAGGACATCCTTGACAACCTCGGGGTGGTCGTAGTCGAGATCAGAACCCATCAGGAAGTCGCTACACATCATTAGCATGGTCTATGACCCAGCCAACGGGATGCCTGATCTTACTAGTTTCCCTTCTCGTCATCGACGCTCTCCGCCCATTGCTGGTCGCCCTTATCGCCCAAGATCTTGTAGATTGCCGTCTTCTCGTTCCTGGCATTGTAGTCGACACCACTGAAGTGATACCAATGGTATTTCTGTTCGCTGTACTTGCCCTTGCGACCAGGGAAGTCGTAGCCGACCCAGGCGTCGATCTCGTACTTGTCGCTCACAAACTTTGTGCGGTCGTCGGAGTCGACCTCGGCAGCGAGACACTTCTCCTTGCGGTCTGCCGCGAACTTGTGGTTGAGGACGGCGTCCCAGTAAATGCCGACGCCGTTGTCCTTGGCGGTGTGCGCCAGCTTCAGAAGTTCCTCCTTGGTGCCCCATTTTGTCGCTACGGATCCCTTCTGGTCGAACTCGCCCAAGTCGTAGCTTTTAGGATGATTAGCAGGATGCGCCGGCTCGGGAGGAAATGAGTCGCAATACGTACAGATCGTAGATGTCGTAGCCGTTTCCAGTCTTTGATGATCCCTTGCACCTAGATCCGGAGTCAATTGAGTCGGTCTTGGTCTTCGCAATTCAATTGAGGTTCGTCTTACGCTGGCGGGATCCAGATGTTATCCACACCGAATCGCTTGAGCTGGGGAACATGCTTCTCGAGGCGGACCCAGTGCTTCTGATCCGCAGGCACATACCACTCGAAGCCCTGCATCATCGTGTGGTTCTCGGGGGTCGGTTCCTGGTCTCCCATGATGGGCGATTGTGCCGTTGCGGCTGACGGCTGGCGGAGGAGTGGATGAAGGGGTTTGGAGGGGTCGAGGAGGGGTAGGACCAGGGTGAATTGGCGACCAAGAGTTTGGGGAAGAGGAAAGATTGAGAAAAGGGAAGAGAGAAGAGATCGAAACAAGACGTCAGGCTGTTGATGAAGAGGTAACTTCCAAACCATATAAGTAGTAATACGTCCTGAATTGCCGACCGCCGAGCTACAGTATGCACGCACCGACTTCTCCTGTCGGTTGGTTCACCAACAGGATCTTACGACGCATCGTAGCTGCTGCGCTGCTCCTCATGCAACACAAAACGCAGGTTGACGCGGCGACTGCGAGCAAATCAAATCTCCGGATCGCAGCATTCCACACGGTAGCTCGAACGCATGGCCAGACACAAAACGACATGCGCTTCTTACGACAACAAAGGGGCCCCTAACCTGGAAAATGGCGCGACGCTAGCAGCATGCCATCAATCCCATGAATCCATGGACGGCTGGCCCGTCGATTCTGTTGGGACTGGCGTCGAATCGCAGCGGAATTCCAGGCGTCTTCTGCCTTGGATTTTCCAACTTGACAGGGAAGTTTGACGTCATGCCGCAGCTGGTGTCCCAGATAAGCCCGCAGGAGCCCGGCGCTTGCGTTCAATTGCTTTGTGTTTGAAAAGGTCTAGACCATCCTGCCTGGAACTTTTCTGAGTTTAATGGGCGGTGGAAGAAAAGACACTAGAGCTTTTGCTGACTACTCATACCGAGGTGAGCTTCGGTGACGGCTCGGGTCTGTGCCCTCACCTTGATCGGAGGCAACTCCGGTGGTCAACATATTCCAGCTAGCACTGTTTAACCCCTCATCGTCGGCCATTCCCATTATATGTAACAAGATTAGGGCTGCCAACTCCAGAATCGGCAACCATGTCCTTGGTAGCAAGCTCCTTGATGCGTGCACCGATCGCCGCCGGTGCGTCCACGAAAGAGCCCTCCGGTCCCTTGAGATACAACGCCAACCCGGAAATGTGTGGTGTTGACATTGACGTTCCCGATAAAAGCTCAATCCATCCTGGTACAGAGAAGTCGATCTCACATCCACCCCAGCAGCAAAGACATCCACAGATGGCCCAAAGTTGGACCATGTAGCTCTAGTGTTGTCAATGTCAATCGCACCAACGGTGAAGGCAGTCGGCGCGCTAGCTGGTGATCTCGTAGAAGCATCCTTTCCATCGTTCCCAGCACCGACGACAACAAAGACGCCCAAGGCTGTGGCTGCGTCGACGGCATCATTCAATGCTGTGGATGTAGCAGTGGCTTGGATTGGGTCAGATGCGAGCGTTCTAATGAAGGAGTACACGACTTACCTAGACTCATACTGACAACAGACTTGCCAGCCCTCGCAGGAGTGTTGGTGATATTCTGTACAGACCACTCCAAAGCCTCGATAATCTTGGCCGTCGTACCATAGGTAAGCAACCCTGGTCGTCTTCACGTCGACAAGGGTCGCATTCTTTGCGACACCGAACCTTACGGATCCAATGGTGCCAGCCACGTGCGTGCCGTGCCCAAAATCGTCGTCGTGAGCAACTTCGGGGAAAACGTTGGTGCCCTTGATCGCGCGTCCCTGGAAGTCAGGATGGGAAATGCGAATCCCGGAGTCGAGAACGTAGGCAAATGTGCCTGTTCCCGCACTCGAGTCGTACTTGTAGGTCTGATGATCCACGTCGGCGCTGGCGAGTTTTGCTCGAGAGGAGAGGCTGGCTAGACCCCAAGGCTGGTCGCTGACCTCGGTGAGAGCTGTCAATGAAGCTTTATGGTCAGGCTCAATTGCGATGACCTGTCTTCTGGTTAGTTATGGGGACATCGTCACGCATTATTATCTCGTCACGTCTGGTAAACGTACCTCATCTTTGGCTTGAATCTCGGCCAACAGCTCTTCGTCAAACTCGCCAGTGTAGGCATGAAAATCCCCGATTCCGAATGTCCTTTCGACTCCACTCGTCTGACGGCAAGACGAACTCCGCCTGTGAGTACCGTGAATCCAATCGAGGTGCTGCTCCACGTCGCGTTTGTCGATGCCTGACTTGAGAATGACGATCCATTTGCCAGGAATTGCAGCCGTGCTTTGTTATTGCTGCGAACGCGGCGCGGCAGCTCCTTGTGCAACAAGAGAGGCGATGGCGATGCCAAAAATACAAACTCATTTCATCTTGAAGCTCTTGAAGATTGTTGATAGCAGAACTTGGATCAATAATATCCAGAACAAAAGCTCAAAACATGAAGCATCGACAACTATACAGTGGTGCAGGATCGGGGGTTTTGGTCATTTAATGCTCCTCTTCGTGGAAGCCATGCCGCGCAAAGGATAATGGTGCCAGGTTTTGTGAGTGGGGGAACATAATGCCAAGTGCTTGGAAAGGTGTCTGTTTGACGACCGGGATAGAATGCAACTTTGAAAGTTCATCTCGCAACCATAGATCTTACGCGAACAGCTCCAAGATATCATTAGAGTAGATAAGGCTCACGATTGTGGAAACTGCCCAAGCTTTGATCCTGACAGAAAGAAATCGAGTAGACTTCACACCCTTCCGTCACCTTCGGTACCTTTTTTTCTCGTGGAAGGTAAGATTATTTGTCCGGTCTCAACCAGCAGGTTTCTCGAAATACCACAACAGGGGATAAGGTCCCCCAAGCTCGCCTTGGTGTGAAATGATGTGTGAATAAGCACTACTTATCCTTCTAAGAATTGGAAAACGTTCGCTCGAGGCTTGGGATAGATCATGCCGTGTTTAATCGTGTGTGAGCATTGGTTAGTCTTATTGGATTCAGAGGTCAGCAAATGCCCTCATGGGATTGAATACTCCAAGACAATAATTGGTAACGTGGACACATGGGATGTGTGGAGAGAACGAGTTGACCCAAACTCGCCTGAGGCAAAGCAATGCCCTTCCAGGACAAGTGCGCGAGTCACGTCGTGGCTTCTTCTTAAGCCCTTCTTTGAAATCAAGCAGTATCTATATGGAAGTATGAATCTTTCCATTGTCGTTGGAAAGAGATGATATTTGACAGGTATCGACGGCCTAATGGGCGCATACATACTCCAAGAGCTCAAACGACCGGCCTCGAAACTGACTAACATCTTCCGCCTTCATGTAAATGCAAAGATAAGATCGGATCGTTACCGAAAGACACCATTTCTCGGTCTGTAATCCGACAGCAAGCAAGATCGGCCAAGAAATTCGATGTAGGTAGTGCTAAAACAGACCAAAGACACTTGGGTCGAATGCTCGGACCTGGACTCCGAAAGCGGGCTTCAAGATCTGTTAGAGTGCGGAGTGGGCCCCGGGCGGATCATCCGAGAGATGCTTATCAGCCATTCTCGGATTGCGGGCCGGCATCGCTGCACCGCATCAGCGTTCGAGCAGAAAGAGGATTGAGGTTGTAAGTAAAAGGTATGGTTCCGTCGATTCGAGCTTAGATTGAAGCTTATCTTTTGTCCACATCATTGATAGGCGATGAGCCATTATCCTCCGCCGGAGATGTTGGCCTCACGGCATCGCCGCATTACGTCGGGTCGCAAGCCGACAAAGGAGGCAAAAATGCGTTTCACGACTTCGAGGAGCCAGACATAAAGGCCGGTAAACGATGGAAGAAAATAAGATGAGTGAATACTGATGAGAATATCAACCTTGATTCGAATCATCATCACGATACCTCGTTTGGCTTGGATCTAAAGCCACTCTTTCACCTACCCACCTAGACCTTCCTCACACAATAACTCACACAATATGCAGAAAATCAAGCCTGTCGGCTGGGTAAGTGGACTGAAGAGCAAAACCTCTAGTTTGCTGGAGTAATACACTAACTAAGAAGCAGTTCGGCCTTGGATCCATGGGTTTGCCCATGGCCATCAACCTGCAAAAGAAGCTTCAATCTCACGGCGCCAACCTGACATTCTCAAACCGCACTGTATCAAAGGGAGCCGCTCTGGTAGAAGCAGGAGCTGTTGCGAAGAATAACATCGTAGAGGTCGCGCAGATATGCGACGATATTTTCACCATGGTCAGTCTCGACATGATACATCACCTTGTCTAAAAGTTCTGCCTTGGGGAATGCCTTCTGACTAACCAAACAGGTCTCGGCAGACGCGGTTCTTCAATCGTTAGTTAAGGAACTCCTCGCAAGCGGCATCGACCTCAACGGCAAGACGTTCATCGACTGCTCCACAATACACCCCGACACGGCGGGATCCGTATCGGAAACTCTGCAAAAGGCCGGCGCCACCTTTATCGCTGCGCCCGTCTTTGGCGCCAACCCGGTCGCTCAGGCTGGAAGACTCATCTTCGCCATGGCCGGCCCCATAGCAGCTATCGAACGCCTTGAGCCCCTGATTGTCGATGTGATGGGCAGGAAAGTCATCAACATGGGCGAGGATGTCAAGAAAGCCCCCATGCTAAAGGTGACAGGGTATGTGGCATAAAGAAGCATGCATGACTCTACGGTGATCGCTGACAGGGCATTTTGCAGGAACGTGCTTCTCGTTGTCTTCCTCGAGGCTATTGCCGAGACGCAGGTGTTGGCGGAACAGAACGGTATTGGCTGCAACGTGATGGAAGATCTCATCTTTGAGAACTTTGGACCGGTATTGGGGAGCTATTCGCGCAGGATGACCAGCGGATCATGGGCTCCCAAGGAGGGAACGGCTGGATTCCTTGTGTCCAACACTATCAAGGACGCGAAACATGCGCTACGAGTCGCCAACGACCTTGGCGTCAGGATGCCGGCGTTGGACATTGCGACAAACAACATGCTCAGCGCAAGGGCGTACGGTGGCGAGAACCTAGATGGTGCGGCTCTTTATGGAACTCTCAGGTCCCAGTCCGGTTTTCCCTTCTGGTCCGAAAACAGTCGTCAAGAGTGAGGAGTCGGGTTTAAATTCATGTTGGAGTGTTGATGATTAGAAGTTATAGACGGGAGCAGATCCTTGGAAGCATAATGATTGCTACGCATGCAGCGCATGGGTTATAATACACGTAGATAGATCACGACAATAGACAAATAACTAAGACTTCTGGGCGGCCTTTTCGATGGTGAGAAACCGAGGCTATAGTCGCGCCTTCATTGCTTGTGGTTAGAGGCTAGCCATGTCTCTACTGGCCCCGGCTCTCCCAACATGCTAGGGGTAAAGCTGAACTTCAGCTTTGTGACCAGACGGAATTACTCTGTAGTTCGTGAAGTTTAGAGGGAAGAAATCTCACGAGGTACTTTTCCTAACAACAAGATTTTCAGCGTGGAATAAACCTCGAACGAATTTCATCATGCTCCAACCAAATTGCGAAATCGGCACCGCTCAATATAAAAGCAGCGCTCGCCTCCCGAACAAAGTTGCCAAGGCGCAGTACCAAGACTACCAAGCAACCGCTAAATACTGCCTGTAGTCTTGTCATTGCAGACTTATCGCAGAAAAAAGCACGTCTTTCTCTTGGTAAATCGCATCATCATCCCGGTATCCCTCCCAATTGCTCTTTTGTCGCTTCTTCTCGTAGCCATCCTCGGGGTTCGAATAGTTCATTCGCTGTCAACAAGGAGCGAACACTGCCACGGCCAAGCACTACCAAGAACACAATTTTGAGGGAATCAGCTGTGATATGGATTTGGCTGGGAATTGCAGTGATGTCTACGGAAACATCATTGGCATCTTGCCATGAAGTGTCGAGCTATCAGTGTTGAGCATACTTGGCAATGTCTTGCCCCTGTTTTTCGTTATTGTTGCCAAATGACCGGGTAGAAGGGATCGAATATCGCGCAAAGTATCTGTCAACCACGGATGGAATATCCAGGCGCGTAAGGCACGAATATTACGCCAACAGTGTCACGCCAATGACTCCATAGTCGTGTTTACTATAGTCAATCTGGACATGTCTATCCTCAAATATCCTGTCCTCGGCCCCCTTGCTTCCGATTTCGAAAAGAGGATTCTTTGCACGAGCTGAGACTGCACGAGAAATCACCTCTTTCGAAAAGCCTATGTGTGCACCTAAGAATGTCCGAGAAGCAAATCGTCGAGCAATCCTCGGCCTCGGCCTCAGAGCCCGAGAGCAAGAAAGACAACGACACGATCAATCTGGAGGCGACAGACGAGGAGATCGAGCGAACGAAGAATCGCATCCTCCGCGAGCAAGCAGACCTTCGCCAGCAGGATGCTCCCATAATCCCCATTCTGTCCTTCTTCAAGAAGAAGAATGGGTATGATCCCAGTGCGATAGCGACACAGCCATCTGTCTACGACCATCCTTCCACTGCGAAGTTCTTCCAGCCACATCCAAAGTATGAGAATCTGCATCGCTTTGATCCGACATTCCGATGGAGCTGGGGCGAGGAGCTGCCCCTGATAACAAAGATGGATTGGCGCGTCACACTATGGGCGTGTCTCGGTACGTGTTACATGGTGTATTAACTCCAATGCTTAGATCTAACGTTACCACAGCATTCTTCGCTCTCGACCTGCCTCGAGGTAATCTAAGTCAAGCAAACTCGGCCTCTTTCCTCGAGAACCTTGGCATGAACACCAACGACTACAACCTCGGCAACACAGTATTCCAAATATCTTTCCTCTGCGCAGAGTTGCCGTCCCAGATGGTCAGTAAGAAGCTCGGCCCGGACCGCTGGATTCCCTTCATCATGTGTTCCTGGAGTCTGGTGTCGGGATGTCAATTCTGGCTTAGTGGTCGAACCTCCTTCCTTGTGTGTCGTGCACTCCTGGGTGTCCTTCAGGGCGGGTTCATTCCCGACGTGGTCTTGTACTTGACGTACTTCTTCAAGTCGACCGAGCTCCCCTTTCGACTTGCCATGTTCTGGACAGTTCGTCGAATAACGGATATCGTCGCACCCCTATTAGCGCTTGGTGTCCTTCGCATGGATGGGATCAACGGCTACGAGGGCTGGAGATGGCTCTTCCTGATTGAAGGGATCATTACACTGTCAATCAGTGTCTGGTCCTGGTTCGCAATGGCGGCTTCACCAACGCAGACAAAGGCTTGGTGGCGACCCAACGGATGGTTCAACGAACAGGAAGAGAAGATCCTGGTCAATCGAATCCTTCGCGACGACCCTTCGAAATGTGATATGCACAATCGGCAGGCAATCACCCCCAAGCTGCTTCTCAAATCTGTCGCTGACTGGGAGCTTTGGCCCATTTACATCTTTGGTCTTCTCTGGGAAATTCCAGCCGGCCCTCCCGACCAATATCTCACACTGACTCTCCGCAACCTTGGATTCAACACGAACGATACTAATTTGCTGAGTATCCCGCCTCAGTTCTTGGGAGCTATTTTCATGTTGATCATGACATATCTGTCCGAGATATGGGACACGAGAGCATTGTTTGGTGCCTTCACGCAGCTGTGGTACCTTCCGAATCTCATAGCTATGGCCGTCCTCCCGGCAGATGCTAGTCCCTGGGCCCAGTACGCTGTTGTCACTGTTCTCCTGTCCTATCCATCGCGTAAGTCTAGGTTCTTTTGAGAACCAAGAAGTGACTTGATCTGACGTTACCAGCCCATGCCATGCACGTCTCTTGGGCGTCTCGAAATTCTCACTCTGTTCGTACCAGAGCCGTTTCCGCGGCTTTGTATAAGTAAGTCAGCACCAAATTCTGCTGAGTTACGAATGTCTAGCTAATGGGTCTACGTTGCCAGCATGATGGTTCAGCTTGCTCGCGTCATCTACTCGAATATTTACCGGGAAGACGATAGACCAGAATGTGAGTGCCGTGGCATAGCTTCATACCTGTCGTGGAAGGCTGACAAGATATGCAATAATGAAGACCGACGTGGCAACCGGGTTTTGATCGGAATATGCTGCATGAACATCTGCGTTTATCTAATCGCTAAGGCATTCTATATGTGGTGTAACAATAAAAGGGAAAAAGAATGGAATGCAATGACGGAAGAGGTAAGCTTCCTAACAGTCCCCTGTAGGGTCCATTGCTAACGGTGGCCTCCAGGAGAGGATTCACTACCTCGAGACGACGAAAGACGAGGGTAGTAACCGTAAGGATATTCGCTTCAAGCACTAGGTCATATCAGCCTCTGGGAGTTAGAAGTTCTCCCTCGATGTTCCAGGGATCATGTCAGCATCAAAGTCGTCCCTGTTTCCTCCACTACCGTACGCCATTGGCTCGTCACACGACCATCAGACGAGGGCCCCCGTCTCCACGCTTCATATACAACTTGAGTTCCTGTTCTCACCGCTTTGATGCCGTAAACCGCAACTTTAGTATACCATTGGCGAAAACGGTCTTGAAGACGCTGATCATGAGCTTCCGTTGCCGCCATGAAAGCCGGCCAGAAGAGGGGTGCAGCAAGTAGCTTGCTCTCGGTCTTGATATTCTCGATTGTCTCAATGTCATGGAGAACCTCCGTCACATACTGGCGGAGATACCTATGGCTGAGTAGTCTGACATTCTGGGAGAAGTAGATAATGAGAGCGTTGTGAAATGAATGTGTTTGGTGATAGATGATCTCAAAGCTCGTGCCAATGTCGGCATCTCGATACCGAGTGAGTTCCAAGTCGAGTGGCCAGTCGAAGATATCTCTTTCAATATCATCGCACATTCTGTCCAAATCTTTTGGTATCAATGTGATGCTGTGATTCTTCCTCGCCGCATCGACCCTATCAATCAGATCAATGGTTCTTTGAAGCAAAACGAGTAAGCTCTGTGGGATTCCATAGATACATTCATATGATGCCATCTTGCTTGCTGCTTGTACAGGCTCAGAGCACAAAGATATTGCATCCTCGTCTGGGAAAGGGAAAGTACTGGTGGAGACTTGTTGGCCTGGAGAATGGGGCATATGAAAAACACCTCCTCCGGAAGATGGCGAAAAGCGACATGTGGGACTTCGTAGGGGAGCGGTACTTTCGTAAATGACTCGAAGGTAATAGTAGATCCTATGCAAAGCTCGAGACTTTGAAGACAGCCTAGGCTTTCCCTTCCCCATGTGGATGATCAACTGTTGAGCGCCGTCTAGATGAACACCACAAGTGCTTGTGTCTCCTGACATAACCTAGCCTAGGTGTCAGTGAGATACAGAGAGACTTGATCGATTTTGAGCAAGGTCTGAAGAGAATACAGGGGATATGACGTGTACCGATAGGTGATCATAAGCTTCAATCCCCATGCAGAGGTGGTGCGATACTCTTGTATGCTTGCCCCGAGACAACGGAACGAAATTATAGCTTACGTTTATTGTTATCATTGACAACATTGTTGCTAGAAACTCCTTATACTTCGGTCTTTCTGGCGCGTGGAGGTCAACTTCTACCGCTTGTTTGAGTAATCCAATGGCGTTATAACGATAGAGAGTGGCTGCCTCCACCCACTTCAACTTCACTTCCAGCCTATTTTCTGATACCTGAACGTTTGAGAGGTAGTAGGCACTTATAGAGAGCAGCGCGTTTCGCAGGGCATTGCGGATCCTAGATGTTGCGCCCATCACACTCAGCTCACCGGCACCCTGAATAGCTCGAGGCAGATGTATTGTCTTCCAAGGACTCTTTGCATTGTCGATGACACAAAATATGTTGACGACTCTATGCATGTAGTGATGCATGAGAAATCGCTCTCTCTCAGAGATGACTGCCATCGGTGGCCTTGAAATTTCCGTGGAGACGCTTATCCCGGGCCAACGCTGATGTCTTGATGAAGAAGACGAGACTCTGTCAGCGGCTCCCTCGTCTTGAAGGTTGTCTGAATGGTCTTCGGCAAAGCCTGGGCATAGACTATCTACCTCCGTCTCCGAAGGCCCTTGCACATGCAGATTGCACAACTCCCAAGCTACTTCAGCTTCGGAGTATGAAGGCGATGGCAATAACTGCTGTCTCTCAGGATTTGGCACACTTGGAGAGGAAGTGTAAAGAGCCAGGTCAGTACCCAACATTCGTTCAGACTCTTCATCGCAAGTCTCGGTTGTCGTCAAAGTATCTTGCAGAAGGAAAGTGCCGGCAGGGTTCCGAGAATCGATAGACGATGGTTTTCCTGCATGAAACACTCCGAAATTCTGTACGTGAATACCCACGTCATCGCTTAAGCTGGTTGCTGACGATGGTTCCACAGAGTCAATGAGTTTAAGGATCCCCTCGACTTGACTCCATGTCAGAACTTGTTGAGTGAGTGCTACGTAATTCTTAGTACAACGTATAAGAGTGTTTACGGTGATCAGAAAGCCTACAAATTGGAACTTGTCGCCTCCGAGATCTGGAGGCTGATACATCGTTGGCCAGTTCGATATCAGACAAGTTCAGATCTGATGGGACCGTAGTCTCAGGATGCAGCCATTGAAGCCGAACACCATAACCTTGGCAGTCAAGTCCCCGTACTTTGCACGGAGAACAGTGTGGTTTGCCCTCGTCGCACTTGACTTTTCTTGAGCGGCATGTCCAGCAACCAGTGAAAGTCTTGGTCCGTCTTCGGGCAAGATACGTCGCAGACCTCGGAGAAGACATCGGTCAAGTCGAGGTTGCCAGACAGAGATCGAGTTGCTGGCTTCTCCTACGCATGTGTGAAACAGGAAGCTGAGAGCGAGGACAGCGGGTGACTGGACCCCATCCGACCGACCTTGTAATCTGTTGCTTTCCCGGAAGGCCCTGGTTTTGGCGATAAACACGGGGCCCCGGAGAGAATCCCGGAAGAGATACGGATAAGCTTATCACTCTTCGTCAAGCGGGCGCCGATTGGAGTGGAGACAATGATAAGGCAGGTAGGAGTAGATCCCGCGATGGAAGGCCACAGCGAAGCTAGCAGTTAGTCGCAGTTGATTACCCAATGCAACATGATTAGATCGATCGTCAAGGACGTCAGGTTGTGCTTGGAATTAGGGCAATGTTCATTTTCGTAAAGACAACTCCGATCAAGACATAATCTGCTGGATAAGAAGCGTCGTAAACGAGCTGACCGTATTCCATTGTAAGATACGCAAAATCGCGTCTAGTTCACCGCTGCAGTCAAGTGCGAGGACGAGTATTCTGTGTTCCAAGCACAGGCTTCACCACGACCATGTCGACAACTACCACCATGACAGCTGCACCTAGCCAAACTATCACAAAATCATCAGAAACCCTAGCAACACCGCTAGTGGTCGAAAAGCCTGTGGAAAAATCGGGAGTGACGGCCCTATCGACAGGCGGCTACGAGTTTCCTGGCATCCCGAAAATCGCAGACCCGTATAAGAAGAGACACTGGCAGCTTGAGCACATGGCTGGCGCTTTCAGAGTATTTGCGCGGAAAGGGTTTACCGAAGGAACTAGTGGGCATATCAGCGTTCGCGACCCGGTAGACCCGAATACTTTCTGGATCAACCCGTAAGAGTCCATGTCCCTAAGAAATCGTCAATATCTCGAATTCTTTGCTTCTAACACCGATTTAGGCTTGGGAAACACTTTGGTATGCTCAAAGCTAGTGACATGGTTCAGATTGACGAAGAAGGCCAAGTCATCGGCGGCAACAGGGCAGCTGTCAACGCAGCAGGCTTCATGATCCACAGCGCCATTCACAAAGCTCGCCCTGACATCCATGCGGCCTGTCATACACATTCGCCAGCCGGGAAAGCCTGGTCAACGTTCGGAAAACCACTTGACATCATCAGTCAAGACACTTGCAACTTTTGGGGAATTCAGGCGGTGTACAGGTCTTTTGGTGGTGTTGTTTTGGAAGCAGACGAAAGCCAAAAGATCGCGGAGTCTCTGGGTGAAAAGGGCCGCGTCATTGTCCTTCAGAATCATGGCCTGTTAACGACTGGAGGCACGGTTGATGAGGCAGCGTATCTTTTCACGTTGATGGAAAAGTCATGCGAGGTTCAGATTATGGTGGAAAGCACAGGTCTCCCCAAGAATATCATTGGGGAAAAGGAGGCCGAGTTCACAGCCAAAGTTAATGCTGATCCAGTACGTCAAAGAAGCTTGTGTGGTGCTCAAACTCGACGAGAATGGCTGAAGGCTAACTCCGATTAAACGCATAGGAGACATTATACACGGAGTTTCAACCCGACTTCGAGTATGAAATCTGGAGGTCGCGTGGAGAGCTTTGTAAAGGAGAGTAAAGGTCATGTCCGAGTCTTTAGTGCCTCTCGAGTTTCGCGTGTGCTCAATTAAACTGTTTCCAGCCAGCCTTGACAATTTTTGATTGGTGGTGCACCTATTTTGATTTGAGACGGCGTATGACTATTGACATTGTGTTTTCCGAAGAATATAAAGCAAAGTTCATCTCCAGGTGATACGCGGGCTTGCATTGGATGCCGTATTTTCTCCTGGTAAAAGCGAATGACTTCTTTGTTCTTTGACATCCTGAAGCTCCCTGTCCGGATAAGAGTCGTTGTATCATGTGTTGCGTACGTCTATCGCGATGAAAGCTCTGTAATCCTACTACTCATGCTTTCCCTGTCAATATCTTCCGGTGGACCTCCACCCAGTTCTTCTCTAATTCGCCTTTTACAACGCCCACAAGGAAACGGGAGCAGTGAGCGTCCACAACCTCTTCTAACTCCAGACTTCCGTCGCTCCCCTTGCGAACACGCCACCGCGTTTCCAAAAGGACGCTCATGGGGCAGTGGATTTTGACGAAACTTCCATCCGGGGTGAAGGTAAACTCGTACTCGCTGATACTCTTCTTCTCGAGCATGCCTTTGGGCAGGGCCTTTGGGAGGTTGGTAGGCACCGTATCCGTGATGGTGTAACACTCAGTGACCGCTATGGAATCAACATCGTCGGGAACAGTGGGGGGCACCTTGGGCGTGCGGGGCGTCCAGTGTGTCAAATTCGGGTCGCTCTTGATATGGACTTCCGCATTGTGAAGGTGGGAGAGGACCTCCTCGCGGGTCATGTAGTCGGGAATCGGTGTGACATGAGTCAACTGGAATGAGGTGGTAAGCATTTTGATTGCGTAGGTCGCTGCCGATGCCGGTATCTCTCTGCAATAAATCAGGTTGCCTCGAAAACAATCTAGAGGTGCCTCGAAAGAGAAGTCTACAAATCGAGTTTAGCTGAGGACTGGGAGTGAACAAAGCCGCTCTCATCGATGACCTGAGATGCGTCGTACAAGCTAAGTATTTGAACTGCTGACCACATTTATGTGAAAGAAAATCCCATCGATAAGCGCAACATCCAATGTCAAACTCGCAACCTCCAAGGCCGTTGGTCGAAGTCAAAAGAGGCATGATACATCTAACGTGTCAAATCTAGCCTACCCAGAATCCCGAGTCCATCGCACTGGATTGATTTACAGTAGCAGCTTTTCCAATTAATACCCTGTAGTTCCCCCACAAACCGAGGTTACCGAGCACCCATCAACAAAAGCCAGGCATTATCTGTAGCTGCTTGGCTATTGCGACAAACACCACGGTACCAATGCTTCGGAAGGGGAAACTTTAATTCACTGGACCAGTGAAAAGATCGGCCAATGGTGAATGGATGAAGCTTGTATGCCATGCCGGTGGGCGAAACACCAGGCTGATGCACAGAGGCCGGCACCGCGTGACAGCGCTCTCGTCCCTTGTCTGAGCGGCATGGTCTTCTAGAACGGCGACAATGCAGAGGCCCGACGCCGCTACATTGAACGCCATGAGCTGTTGGTGGTGGTCTTTTGAGCCAGATCCCAGCATTTGGGGCTGATACCACGCTTCTTAGGAGTCAGCGTGCAGCAATGGTAATATAGACCGGTAGTAGAACACATTATCTCAGATTATAACTTCAATTTCAGTAACCAAGTCAGATGTTTTGTATTGGCACAGCGCTCAAAGACATCTTCAGGTTCGTGTAATATCATCGAGCTTATTAACCAAGAGAAACGTGAGGAAACTAGAGGCGTGATATCAGACCGCCTTGAAGGCTTTTCACAACCTCCACAGCCGCCCGCTCTCCACTTCTTACAGCGCCCTCCATGTATCCCTTCCATTCACCTGCGGTTTCTGTTCCCGCGAAATGGATATCACGATACGGCTCCCGAAGCCCATCTCCACCGAGCGTGTCAAGAACTCCAGGAGTGAGTGACGTGCAAGGGCATCCCAATCCCGAAAACTCATCGGTGACCCATTCGTAGAATACCATCTGCTTGAAGAGCTGACGAATATTCTCGACACCATATAATTGACTCAGTTGCTCTAGTAGGCTGCTCTCTCGCTCGGTGGTTGTCGTTGCCGCCCATGCCTTGCCAGGCTCGCCGGCCATGAAGCACGTTAGTACGAACTTTTTGTCTGCCGGACTGCTCGTGTCACGAATTACAGAAGCAGGGCCGACGAAAGATTGAGCCAAGCCGCAATATCCCTTCTCGACCCAGAACGGGGTGCTGAACTCCATCATAGCTTTCGTGTAGTATCCGTATGTTTGTGACTCGATCCAGGCCAGCTTCGTATGGGGTAGCGCTGGCTGAAATGAAATCGACTTGAGGACGGGACCAGCTACAGTCGTAATGACCTTTTGCGCTGAGTAGACCTTACCGCCGGCCTCGACTTTAACTGAGCGATTCTCGTTCTGTACAACAGCCTGAACGGGGCTAGAGAGACGGACGATTCCTTCAGGCAATGACGAAGCCAGCCCTTTAGAGAAGAGCTGCGTGCCTTGGCGGACCCGGAGATACTGTCCTCCATCTTTTCTATCCGATCGCATCTGCAGCAGTCCACCGCCCGACTTGCAATAGTTCAGGAAGTACAGTGCGGAGATGTCCTTTGGCTCTTGGCCCAACATGGCCCGTGTCCAGACTGTGGCTGTGGCTAAAGCAACATTATCGGCACCTCGAGATTTGAGATAAGCCTCGAATGTGAGAGAGTCGAGAGATGTGTCCCGTGGTCTGAAAACGTCGAGGGCTTGGCAGTCTGCTTCTGCCATGTCCCTGATTTGAGCTAGATGATCGCGCGTCGATTCACTGAACTATATCCATGACCAACATGTGAGAAATGCTCATATCTGACGGGGTGTTTTCGAAACCGACCTTGGGCAGCTCCCCGTACGGGAAAGGGCTGCATTTGCCATCGAAATCTTGAAGAACGCAGTTACCGTTGGTGTTCTGCTCGATCAACTCAGCGCCATATCTCTTCGCAAGTTCATACATCCTGCTTTGATTCGTGTCATTGATCCACGCCGCGCCGAGGTCGAACACGCCGTTGTCCCTGCCATCCTCCATCGGTTGACTCCACGTCTTGCCGCCCACACGATCTCGGGCCTCCAACACAACGCAGCTTAGCCCAGCCCGTCGGACCTCATGAGCGGCAGAGAGACCCGCCAATCCCGCACCGATAATGACAACATCGACACTCTCCTGCACCGATGGAAGGCTTCGAGGAACTGAGGGTGTTTCTGGTCGGGCGACCACGGCGTTGATCTCGATCAGCCAGCCCGGCACCGCCAATTTTTGTACGGGAACGAGTGTCATTGCGGGGCGGTGCGTTCCCAGGAACCGCTGGACGTGGCGGGCATGTTGGCGGTTAGAGGCATCGTAGTCCACAATGTAGAGAGTCAAACTCGCAATGTTGGATACCGTCGATCCGGCAGCTATGATGACTTTGCGTAGGTTGAGCAGCGCGAGGTGAATTTGGGAGTCGTAGTCTGACGGGACCTTGCCATCTTTGGTGTTGCCGGGCAAGCCTGATACGTGCACCAGGGAACTGGCACGAGTGATTGTGGCTGGGGCGTAGTACGCCGCAGACGTGTTCGAGAGGTCGATGGTTTCGATGAGTTTGGTCATATTGATTGCCTGGGAAGAGACACGTTGCTTGCGTATGGTCCAGCTAGGGTGAGTTGGACTTGCTCTACAAAGATTGATCACCGTCCCGAAAGGCGCTGGCGATGGTCTATGTCGTCTTTGGGTGGCTTCAAAATTATCGCTTTCAACAGGCAATTGTTCTAAGACAAGAGATCAGTATCAACCTTTCAGAAGAAAATACGAAAGTGATATGATGGTCGCGATACCGGACGTTGATTCAACTCATGGGCTGTCCCATTCCGTTGGCGTCTGGATTAGGCATCCGACAGCGATCGCAGACCCCGCTCAGTTGCGATCGCTCAGTTGGCCAGGGCTTGACCACAATGATGTGTTGCAGCCTAGGACTGCCCTATCAACACGGCGACCCTCGGCCCCTCCCCCAAAAATACGTCCACCACTTCAGCCAAACCCCACAAGGGGACATGAGCAAGGTTACGGGTGCTACGGTGTCTCTATTCCGGTGGGGAAATTTCTTCTGATCGGATATCATAGCCGGTTGCCCGCGGGCGTCGTTATCTAGGTACTGCGTAATACCTTACCCTTACATATCTACGGAGTGCGGCACCGAAAAAGCCCGGCATTCAAGAGAGATGGACAATCAAGAGGCACTCTAACGATACCAAGTCACTGAACTCTAGTCTATCTTGACGGGTTCTTACCTCCTAAAGTTTAAGCCATGTTGTTGATATGTCGGCTACAGTGAGGTGGGATTGTTGCCATTGGCCTTTCAGTGTCAACGTTCATGGAAACAGAACGGTTTGTAAGGCCGACGGATGTGGCCCAAAGATTCTGATGCCATGACCGACGCAACTCAACACAATTCTCGCGCTTTCCTAGACGGCTTTGATTGAAGTTCTTTACCTCAGTCGCCCGCTACCTCGAAACATACAACGTAACCGCCTTTTATGTACACACAAGTACCAAAAAACTAAGAGGGCATGTGTTGATTGTGGAATATTGAAGTCTATCTATCCAAGCCCCTTGATCAAGTAGAAAGTCTGGCATCTAAGTCTACTCATCTATGCGCCGATGCCTCGACAACTCCTTGCGTCTAGTCTAGATAAGAGCGAAAATCTATTCCTTCAAGATGCGATCAACCAGCTTAGTTGCCTGTAGCACTTCTTCATCTTGGAAGTGTTTTCCGACAAGCTGTAAACAAATTGGCATGTCGTGGAAAAGGTCGGCATCATCTAAATAACATCACACCGTCAGCACATGGGACGCGACAACTGAAGGAGCTCGAGTGAGCTAGGGGCGGTGACTTACAGGCCTTCCATTCTTTAGCATCATAGTCATTCCGAGGCGTGTAATCTTCTTCGGGCTTGTCAATGGCTTTGTCAACCTTCAGTCCGCTCGGCAAGATGGCTGCTGGTTGGTCTAGCACGTTCCAAATGGCCGTGTAATTCCAGTACTCGGCGCCGCCTTGCAACACACCCGCACCAACGTATGCAGGACATAGTATGACATCGACGCCTCTGTGCTTCATCAGAGCATGATAGTCTCGTCGATATTCCTCTCTTCTATAGTTGAGGTTCCAGTTCTCTGCGACTGTAAGTGGCTCGGCTTTTGAGAATCTGAAAGCATGCTCGGTAAGTGGGAGGACCGGCTCGCCACTTTCGGCAAATGTGTCGAGGTACGGCTTTGGCCCTTGGGGAAAATACAACGAGGACTGATTCTGGTTAGTCGAGATGAACCTTGCAGAACCTATTCTACAAATACCTGAAGAAGAGGGTCTAGGCAGGTAAAGAAGAAAGAAGAAAGAGAAAGGAAAGGAAAAATGAAATGGCGACTTACTACTATTTCCCAGCCGCGCTGGTGGTCAAAGGGTTCCCAGTCTACCACTTTCACACCTGATTGTTTCAATTTTTCCGCGGCTGAACGAAGAGCCCGTAGGACCGGCGGATGTGGTTTGACGAAACTTCGACCCATTCAAGTCAGTTACAAAGACAATAGAAGACAGGGAAATGGACATACCCATCGTTCAACATGATTCCCACCGTGATCTCTTTCCTGGGATTGACAGGTCTCCATGGCACTGGAACCAACATAGTCTCAGTATCCCACGGTTCAGCTGCAAGAACAGCACTCATGAACAGTTCCAGATCTTCAACGCTCTGGCCCAAGGGTCCTACAACACCCCGGATACTCTCTTGTCCAGATGTGATACCAAAATTTCCAAGGTTTGGCACACGCAGAGCCGTCGGTCGAAGTCCATAACAACCATTGAAGGCGGCAGGGATGCGTATACTCCCGCCAATATCTGTGCCCACGCCAATCACTGAGCATTTCGCGCCGACTGATACTCCTTCACCACCGGATGATCCTCCGGGCGAGCAAAGAAGGTTGTGTGGGTTCCTAGTTAGCCCGGTGATATTATTATTGCAGTCCAGATGCTGTGAAGCAAAGAATGTCAACTTATTTGCAACCTCTCAAGTTTGTTGTCACAGAAAAGACTAGTATACCTACCATGAGACTCTGCGGTTGATTCGTTCTGACATGAATAACTGCTCCTGCCTTTTTCAAAATCTGGATGGAAAGGGCGTCTTCGAGCGGGGTGTTTGTAATCTTTGATACAAACCCTGCGTGCGTGATATGGCCACCCATGCCGATGTGTTCCTATCAGTAGCGAGTCAGTAACCACATTCCTCGACGCGGGACTAGAGGGACAAAATCTACCTTGACTGATATCGGGATGCCATGAAGAGGGCCGACCAGCTGGCCTGTTTTTTGGAAGTACGCATCAAGTTCGTTGGCCTTCTGAAGGGCATCTTCTGCTAAAATCTCGGTAGCAAAGTTGGTCTGGCACGTGAAAATAATGCGTTAGCTAGAAATATCCCTACACAATGTGATATCTTCATACCAATTGATGAATCATGGTTGTTTTCTTCAGAAAAGCGGTGACAACTTGTTTTACAGTCCATTGGCCGCTCTTGTACTTTCCTAACAAGCTCGAGGCATCCTGCCCAGTCATCCGAATTTCCTCCGTAGTCAAAATTCCAGACTCATTTGGGATATCAAGCACATTTTGACGATCTTTCGGAGGTATTTGGTCGCTTGCCAACTCATACTCCTTGGGAATTGACTTCTTCTGGATGTCGATACAGACTTGTGCGAGTTCCCGCCAGCCTTTTGGAATTGTGGTGATTGCCATTTTGGGCGAGCTTGGGAATGTTAGGTGTCGGGGATCCTGTGTAAGTTGCGTCACGTTGCACAGCACTTCAAAGCAAGATTCCAAAAACGAAACCATAGCACAAAACAGCTGCTTGGCTTCACAAATATCATTTGCCTATTTCTAGAGTACAAGTTGTAGGAGACACTATATCTGAAGCGATAATGTCTTCCCTATCTGCCATTCCTAGATAGCGCCAAATTGAGCTCTCTCGGCCTATCGCTGTCAACTGCCAACTTGGTCTAGTGGTGGGCCTGGAAGCCTCCATCCTAGTGCAACATCCGGCACCCTTGTTTTTTAGGGGCTCCGCTCTATGCGGGCGGTCGACGACCCAGGAACGAGGAGATGTAAGCGCATATCTTTATGCGGATTATGGTTGATGTTCTGCTATCGTTATCCAGGGCTCTCTTGAAGCATGGCGTTTTACGTTCGCGTGCCTAGAGTCTCTTGAGTCGTTATCTAGCATGCTGATTAGCTTGCCTGTCACCCATCTCCCAAGGAACGTCCAGATCAATATCCGAGACTGAGAACTTGGGTGTCTTATCGCCATTCCCCGCAAAGTGACGCCTTGGCCAACGCTGGCCTAGGTAACAAGTCCCATCCGTAACTCGCTTCATACGGAGATAGCTGATAGCCGTACCCGGGTGGCGGGTGTGTGCACCTAGTTTGGTTGAACCGTGCCTTGGGATCGCCATACCACATCAACGTTTCTACGAGTTACGCTGATAAGTAGCTGGAGTCGCACAACACTCCAAGATATTCGAAGAGCGGTCATTTTGCGTTCAAATACCTCCTACGCCAGCTGTTATCTGTGCGAGAACTCTCAAGGATCGACACAGCCGCATCATTCACGTTTCTTTGGTGTCGACCGACCCGACAGCAACCAAATGGCTCACGACGCCCCCGCTCAGACGGATGGCGATGGCCTGCCTCCAGGTACCACCAGACTTATCGACGTAGACGGCTCCGTCATCAGCAAACATGCTTCCGGATCCGATGAGGCGGATATCGTTCTCATTCCTCGCCCGTCGGAAGATCCAGAGGACCCGTTGAACTGGACCAAGAAGCGAAAATGGCTTGCGACATCTTGCGTCTTGGTTTACACCGTCATGATAGCAATCCCGAGTAGTGCTGTCTATTCTGTCGTCACCCCCATCAGAAAAGCAACTGGATTATCGCTTTCAGATATCAACAATGGCACGGGAATCATGGTGAGGAGAGTCTATATCGCAATCCAAAGCCATGCTGACTTGTAACTCCTGCTCTAGTTCCTGTTCTATGGCTGGGGTTGTCTGATCTGGCAACCGTTTGCGTTGCAGTACGGCAAACGACCAGCGTACCTGGCGTCTCTCATGGCCAACATTGTTAGTCCTTCAAGCGAACCCAGCGTCAATGACGGAATCTTTGCTAATGTGACGGCTCCTAGATCATCCTCGCTACCGCCCCGATGTGCACCACGAAACACACATATCTGGCCAATCGCATCCTGCTTGGGCTTTTTGGGGCCCCGGTTGAATCTTTGTGCGAAATTTCTATCACAGATATCGTAGGAACCCAAGCAGGCCCCAAAGAATGCGCTTGACTAACCATCGAACAGTGGTTCGCGCACCAGCGCCCTAAATACCTTGCACTCTACGGGTGGGGTCTTTCAATGACGGGCAAGCTTGCTCCGATGCTTTCGGGCTTCATCAACGTGGGCATGGGTTGGAAATGGACTCTCGTAAGTCATGTTCTCTAACAGCCTTTAGCCCCTATCCCTCCCTGCCGTATCTAGCTAATTCTTGCCTACTAAAGTGGTGGTGTTCTATATTCAACGGCATTGCTCTCGTCTACTGCTTCCTTTTCATGGAGGAGACCAACTATGATCGTCCCGCGCGGCCTGTCGAAGACAGCACATCCACAGGTCATGCAACCGGAGTTCGAGAGCAGCACAACGGGAGCGATGCGGACGAGAAGTCGTCTGATAAGGCGGACGAGAAAAACATGACAAATGCCAAACCTGTTGATACCGAAACTGGGCAGATGATCTATCCTCGCAAGACTTATATCCAGAAGCTCAGTATCAAGGACAAGGCTAGGCCCAACCGCATGTTGGATATTGCACTTGGTGGACTTAGAGGTTTCACATACCCCTCAGTCGTTTACGCAGGGTGGGAATCTTCTTCCTATCATGAGATGAATCTGATAGCTAACTTGTGCTTAGTCTGATGTACGGTGCCAACAATTTGGTATGGTCGGGTGTGCAGAACGCTACGGCTGGTACTGTATACACCACGATGTACGGCTTCTCTACTGCCGGTGTAGCAGCGGCTTATGCCGGAGGCTTACTCGGTACTATGGTTGGGTAAGTGTTTCCTAGATACTCCTCAAAAGGGAAAGGAAGAGATCGTTGACTTATGCATCCTGGCAGAGGCTACTACTGCGGCAAGGTCGGTCGGCTGCTCACGATCCGCCTCGCCCGACGCAACAATGGAATCTCCGAGTCGGAACACTCCCTCTGGCTCTTCTCCGCATCAATGTTTCTGGTACCATTCAGCATGCTCCTATACGGCCTGGGTGTGACCTACCACATTCACTGGATGGGTCTCGTCATCTCCCAGTTCACCCTCGCCATCAACAACGCCCTTGCTGTGGCGGGATCACTCGGATATGCCATCGCGTCGTATCCGCAGCTTAGCGGTGACATGATCACCACATGCGTCATCATCCGCAACACCATGTCGTTTGCAATCAACTATGGAATCACTCCTTGGCTAAACCATATGGGATATCGCGATACCTACATCATCGTTGCCGCGATCGGATTCGTCTGGAATGCTAGTATCTTCGTCATGACCAAGTATGGTAGGACTATCAGAGAGAATAGTGCGAACAGATACTGGCGTCATGTTGCCAAAGCGCATGCTAAAGGCCTCAGTCACTGACATGCGGTGCAAATACGATGCCTGCCGTCCATTTTCGTTGAATTAGTACCATAGGATGGAAACAGATCTGCAGCATTATATACTTTAGTTGCTGTCTCCTAATCATCTTTTACTTTCACTGCATGTTGGTAATTGAACACAAAGACTTTTGCCCACAACCCTTGATTACACCGCACAAGTCCTCTCGATAGCACTCATCACCACAGACTCTCTAGGAATGTCCTCGGTGCGCTTAGTCCAGACTCCTTCTAGATCATCGAGAATCCTTTGAATTTCTCCATACCCCATACGCTCTACCATTTGCGTCAGAACACGCCGGATCAACGAGATATCCTCAGACGAGGTAACAGAGTAACCAAGTATCAACATCGGCCAAGCCCCCAAGAAGCACCGCGTCTACGTTTCATAGGCGGCTGGTCGACGAAGAATCTCAAAGGCACGCTGCACTTGCCATCTTGGTGCACTTCGCATTGGATGTAAAGGGTTCCAGCTGTTCTGCGTAGTTCTTGGGACCTGTGGCCATAAAGTGTGGTTGGCGAGTGAAAACTCTGCGATGTAGTCTAGGAGCAGCGAAGCGCCCAAAACGAAAAGAGTACCAGCGTCTTTGTGAAAGCTCGTCATGGACAAAGGGCAGCTGGCTCCTTCATCTTCTACCAGTACGAGGCCTTCCCATGTTTTCATCTCCTCTCTCATCCGAATCAGAAACGCTCCAGTCGGATGCTTGGGTGAGTTGAGGACGTCAATGAGGTCCGTTATGAGACGATATAGCGGCAGTGGTAAGCCCAGTACGGGGCTATCACCTTCGGATAATATGTCGATGAGTTTCCTTGCGTTGAGAACATGTTCGGATCGATCGAGGAATTGTTCATCCACATGAAAGTTGGGAGCGAATGGCTTTCGCATAGCAAGCAGGAATGCTTGATAAAGCACGCTCTCCGTATTAATTCGATGTAGAGGTCTCGACATTGACATGGGTGAGCAGGTGTCTTCGTATCTAAGCTTGAGTAGGTTCATAGCGCCGTCGACGTGCTTCCTCGCGTCTAAAGTCTCGTCGGGCGGCCCCCACATCTTTCAAATTAATGAGATCGGGTTGGGATTTGAGACTCAGTAACAACGGGATACTTACATCGTATAAGTAAAGATACACAACGGTGGTCAGCAGCGGATCGTCAGGCCCCTTGGCGGATGCACCCAAGTCATGAAGAGCACGATTGACCAGTTCCACGGCACGGAAGTAGTACCCCAGTGCCGCATCATGATACCTCCTTGACCTCAGGAGCATGTACTTATTAGAAGCACACGCAGCTAGGACAGCGCACTTTACGCTTTCAGAGCAAAGCATCATGCTCATCACCTGCGATCCATAGCCCTCCAGGTCTCTTTCTCTCACTGTGGGGAGTAAGAGTACGGAGAGGAATATGTTGAAGTAGTGGTGGGTCAGCTCCTGTTCGAGATCCGGCAGCTCTCTTAATTCCAGAGAGATGATGGATTCTTTGCTGCAGGAAGACGGTGAAGGCAAGGTCCTGTCATCAGAGAAGGATCGACGAGATCGGTGACGTCTATCGTACATGTCGTCGGAGGACGGCCACGTGCAACCACGTCCTGAAGCAACGCAGGCGCGGCATACTGGTTTCTCCTCGCCGCATTTCACTCTTCTCTTCCTGCCTGCTATGTATCAGCAACGTTCCTGATGTCGAATAGGCGAATCGAACTGACTCACAGGTCGAGCACCCGGTCTTCGTTCGCAATTTGGCTTTGGGCATGTTGATGCACGTGTAATAAACATGTATTGAGGCGCTAAAATCAGCAATCGGTAGTGACGAAGCAGATATGCCAGCTGCGAAGCAAGGCTGCCTACTTCAAAGACCCAACCAAAAGGGATACGCAGGATCGGCATGTCTTATCATAGGAAAAATGGTGCACAGCCCCGCACGAACATCGTCCTAACATCCATGGTGGGCCGGCTTATCGTATTACTTGGAGTACATACCATACCTTTGCGGGGTTGGTTGCACATATCTACAACCTAGAACCTTGCACACCATTTGAGTTCGTCTGCGGCATGTATGGCAAGCATTCTAGGCAGTTGCTTTAGTGAAATCACCTTCTTACACACCAATGCGTATGGTTCAACAATCTAGATGATGACTTTGAGGGCTAGTCGGCCGCCGTGTTGAGTACAAATTTTCATCGCGACCTCGCGAAGTTTGGCACAGAAATCTGCCCGCGAACTATACCGCAATGGTCCAAATCTAGGTGCCTACAAATGGGCCTATGTTCCGTTGATGAGAGAAAATCATACGGCCAGTAATGAATCAAGATTATCCAATTATTCAAGTGGATTTTCAAGGCTTGAAAATATTGAGATATCACAAAATAAGGGCCAAGTTCACCTCAATTTTGTATGATCTTCGTTACCAAATCTGCTGCAGCCACCGTCTCCTCGTCCCGGAAGTGCTTGCCAGCGAGCTGGAGAGCGATCGGGGCATCGACAAACGCTTCGGGAATATCTGATTTTTTTTGGTAAATATCATATGCTCAATCGAGAAACCATAGCCACGGGACGTGGTGTAAACTTACATTTCTTGTACTCTCTCTCATCTGTTGCGGATCGAGGCTTGTAGTTGGCATCAACTACGTCAACCTTGGGGTCGACATGAAGACCAGTCGGGAAAGTGATGCTTGGTTGATCCAGAATATTCCAGATAGTCGTGTAATGCCAGTATTGAGGAGTGCCGCACTTTGCAGCCACGCCGACATAGGCGGGGCAAAGGATGAAATCGACGCCGCGATCTTTCATCACCTTATGATACCTGAGTGCCAACGGTGTCAGCTATGAGCCAAGCAGATGGATATGGTTTTCCTTACTCTTCACGGAAAGTTTCTCTCCGTAAGTTCAGTTCCCAATTCTCTCTGATGGTGAGCGGCTCCGGCTTTGAGTAGTGGAACGCCCACTCCGTTAATGGTGCTACCGGCTCGCCCCCTTCTGCAAGGACTTCCTTCTGTGTCTCAGCTGCGTCTGGGAAGTAGAGAAGCTCGATTATCTCGGCTCCTTCGCTATGTTTATACGGCTCAAAGTCTACGACCTTCACCCCAGCTGCCTTAAGTTTGTCAACAGCGTACTTGAGGCCACGGGTAACTGGCGGATGAGGATGAACCATTCTGTACAGCTACCGTTAGTGGAAACTTCGAAAGCATGCATCCAAATTCCAAAATCACTTACCCATCGTCCCAAATAACACCAACAGTAAATTGGCCTGGTTGATATGGCTCCATCTTCTTCCAGGGCAGGGGAACCAGAGAGGTCTCTTCGTCCCAAGGCTCTTGGTTAAGTACAACATCTTCAAAGAGCTGAATATCCGAGATACTGTTTGCCAAGGGGCCCAAGATACACTTGATGCTCTCTTGACCTAGGCCCGGCAGACAAATGCCTTTGTATGGATTGCGCAGAGCCGTTGTTCGAAGACCATAGCAGCCGCAAAAGGCCGCCGGCCCACGAACGGAGCCCCCGATATCAGTCCCGAGTCCCAAGACAGAGCCACGGAGTCCGAGGCATGCTCCTTCGCCACCACTGGAGCCGCCTGATGTGAGATTGCGGTTGTAAGGGTTGACTGTCGTGCCGTAGATGGGATTGCTGCAGTCGAGGTGCTGTAGTACGACCAGTCAGTCCGGTTGTCTCGGAAATCATGAACGACGTGGCTTACCATGCAACTTTGTGGGACATTGGTGCGGACATGGAAGACAGCACCCGCTTTCGCAGCCAGCCGAAGAACTAGAGCGTCTTCTTGGGCAATGTTGTCCGCCCAAGCCACGTAGGCCGAATGCACAATCTTCCCTTTGAGTCCAATATGCTCTTTAATAGAAATCGGCAGACCATGCAGCGGTCCAACAATCTTTCCAGTCTCCTGGAATTCCGCATCGAGCTTTGCAGCAGCAGCTAACGCTTCATCGACCAAGAACTCGGTCGCGAAGTTGGTCAGCTGATGAGCCACATGAGCGCGCTTCAGAAACGCTGTAACTGTCTCAACGGCGGTAAGCTTGCCAGCAGCCATCCGGCTTACTAGCTCAGTGCCGCTACAGGCTGTAATCTCCTGCTCCTGTGGGGTCAACAGCTTGCACGTGTCGATGAACTTGGAGATGTTCAGCTGGCTTGGGGAAGGCAGGTCTTCCGGAGCCAAGAGCCATTTCGGATTGAGAGAGTCTTTGAGGATCTTCCTCAACTTATCGGCCTTGAGTTCCCACGAAGCTGGTGCAAGCGAACCCATGATTATTGATACACTGGGAAAGAGACTAGGATAAAATGATGGAAGTTGATGGTAAAAGAGGGTGCGCCGGAGGAGACAACCATCAGACGTTGGATATAATTGGGATAATGTTTTTATCAATATTTCTATTCCAAGGACTGGGGGAGGGGATAATCAAGAACCCGGCCATCCCCCGTTGACTGAAGATTGGAACTTATTCAACTTCGCATGCTTATCGGTCAATGACTTATCGCCGCTGATTGTGACGACAGCGTACATAATCTGTTGGAGTCCTGTAATGAGTTCCCCTCATTAATGCAGCTTCGTTTTTCTCGACCCAAGGTAAATACATGGCTAAAACAGGTACTAGTAGGCAGGACTTGACGCCGGAACCTCTCTTGAGATACCGTAGTTGGAGTAATCCCTCGGCATGCTCTGCCGATCTGGTGCCATTCTATTGTTGTCGCAACAATTCTTTGTTGTCGTTGGTGTCTCCTCAAGGATCAGATTATCATCCCAACAAGAGGACGGGTGTGATCCGTGCCTTATCAGAGTTGGCTCCTCTCGATCCCTCGCAAATACAAGTGATTGGCTGGTTCATGGCATTTAACAGCAATCAGCCGGTGCCGAACTCTCGTAATTCTCAATCATTGGCTATTGGCTTATCCACACCAGCTTGATGCATGTCATAATCTGCTGGATCGTTGTTGAGGTAGCAGACAAGAAAGGCAGAATTTATCCTCACAATCATCATTTGGTGCATCTGTAACCCTGTAGCAGTGTCACTTCGACAGTGCCGGGCGCAGCATGATTGCTGGGCGCGCAGAGATCAAGTCCATTTACCCCATCGTCAAGTCACCCATACTTGGTATGGTGGAGATTACCCCAGACTTAAGGGCCGACCCATATGAGATAAGTTCGTAATTACATATGATTGGCCCCATTCAAGAAAGTCACGGCCGCCGAGTCCACCATGGCCCCTTTACTTACCACCATGCCTCCCATGTGCTTTATCAAGAGAATGCCTATCTTGTCACATTGAAACTTGGAACATGTAGTCAAAGTCTGATATCACCGTTCCGGAATTACTTCTCGGCTTCATTTCCGTCATTGCTATCAATCTCTATATGGGCAGAAGATAGATAGAACTCATTGTCTCTCCTACATATTGCCCACCATTACTCCCTTCTCGCAACTCTTTGGTACACTCATTCTATGCCCCACGGACCACCCAGGCTTTTCCACAAATTTCTCTTTGAACATCGACCATGGGCTCTGGCATGGTCGGAATGGCCCCGCCGCCGGGCTTCATCCCTGGAACGGTCCACTTGGTAGATCTTGAGGGTACGATGGCCTCACGGCACGCTGAGGGTAGTGGAAAAGACATCGTTCTGATTCCGACGCCATCAAATGACCCGGACGACCCCTTGAATTGGAGCCCTCGAAGAAAGTATCAGCTCCTAGCATGCATATGCGTGTGAGTCGACTCCACCTGGCAACTGATTTGCCCTCTTTAAAGCTAATCAGGCGACGTTATGATGCAGTTACTGCCTCGCCGTTGGCATCGCATCAGCCGCGATCTACTCAGTCCTTGTGCCGATATCCACCGCGACCGGTCTGACCCTCGCAGATTTGAACTCCGGAACCGGCTACATGTTTCTGGCATTTGGTTGGGGCTGTCTGATATGGCAACCGCTTGCCCAGAAGTTTGGCAAACGTCCAGTATACTTGTTTACTCTACTAGGAAGCATGGTTAGTCTTCACACTATCAGCTGGTGCTAGTCCTCGACCTGACAATAGGCAACCTAGGCCATCATGTTGTGGGCACCATATGCCACCACGGGCAGTAATTGGATTGCGAATAAAGTACTGCAGGGAGCTATCGGTGCTCCCATAGAATCTCTATGCGAGATATCCATTGCTGATGTGGTACGCCAAGCGTTCATGTATTCTTCAGATAACTATCTTAGTAGTATCCTCACCTTCTGTATCCCAACTGACCGTGCAAGCAGTGGTTCACACATGAGAGAGGCACTTACATGGGCTTCTATGCCTTGTTCTTGGTGGGAAGCAACTTCCTTGCACCAGTCATTGCTGGATTCGTCAATGACGGCCAAGGTTGGGAATGGGTCTTGGTGAGACTTTGAATTTGGAGGTTACATGCATTCGCTCCTGTGACTGACTTCAAGATGCAGTACTGGTGTGCTATCTTCTGCGGGGCTGGCTTCGTCATTTGTTTCTTCTTCATGGAAGAGACCAATTATCAACGCATGGACGTTTTGACGGCCGAACCCTACCAAGTGGACTACACACCATCAGCACTTGAGAAGGGGTCCAAAGATCCATCCGACTCAGATCGAGTAGCGCCTGTTCAGACGCCTCCCAGCCTCGTGCCGACTATGACAAAGAAGTCATACCTTGACAAGCTCAAAATGTTCAGAAAACAGGACATCAATCATCACGCTTCACTTGTAGAGATGGTGATCAGACCATTCCTCTACTTCCAATTTCCATCAATCGTATTCGCAGGCTTCATGTATGGAGCTGTTGTTTGTTATTTCAATGTTCTGAATGGCACTGCATCGTTGATCTTATCGAGCTCGCCTTACAACTTCAGATCAAGCATTGTCGGATTGTCTTACATATCCTGTTTGATCGGCGTCGGCATTGGGTAAGCAACGTCTAGCTCTCTCTCTCTCTCTCTCTCTCTCTCTCTCTCTCGTGCTCTCTCTCGCTTTAGTATAAGTTCTAATGGGTTACTATAGAACAGTGTACTCAGGGCTTTTTGGCGACAAGTTCGTCATCTGGAAGGCACGTCGTAACAACGGAATAATGGAACCCGAGTTCCGTTTGTGGCTCTTCACAGCACTATTGATCTGCATCCCAGGTGCTCTTCTCCTCTGGGGCGTCGGGGCCGCGCACGAAGTCCATTGGTTTGGCTTGGTTTTTGCAATGGGTGTCTTCGGTGCAGCTATCACTGCCGGCAGCCAGCTTTCGATCAGCTATTGCATCGACTGCTACAAGGAGTTGGGCGAAGATGCCATTGTCACCGTCATCCTGATCCGCAACACCATGTCTTTTGCTGTTTCCTATGGGTGAGTCGCCGTCATTAGTTCAATGTTGGAAAGAGGTGTATTTGGCTCACCGATATCAGCATAACTCCTTGGGTCGAAAACATGGGGTACCAAAACGCGTTTTTAGTTGCTGCGTTTGCTGCTTTGGCGCAGATCTCGTCGTACTTTGCCATGATCAAATGGGGTCGACAGATTCGTGCAGCGAGTGTCACCCGATATTGGAAGTACTGCCAGAAAGAGTAGAAAAAATTGAGAGCAGCAATTCTGATGCTCCGAAAGAGACTTGCATTCAAATCCTTACTCGTCTGTATTCTTAAGTAATGAGAGGTAGATTTGGGTAGACCAAAATCCGACTTATACTACGTATGAGATCCAACCTGCTCCAAGCTGATACCTTACCTCGAAGAGCATAACCTGCACACTAGCGACTGCATCCCACCATAGTCGGACAGACTTTATGAAACGCGGTAATTGTGCATTCATCAATAAAGATGTTTTAGGAAATCGCAGTGATTTTCTAGTGCTTATGTATTTCCTAGGCCCACTGGTCTCAACTGAAATCAGCAGCGCCTGCAGCTTAATAGGGGTGGGTACGTACCTAATACGAATACGAACCGCCTTTGCGCTCCAGGGCCATCAAGGAAAGCAGGGAGCTCGATGTGGACATCGCAATTACTAACATCTCGAAGGCTTGTAGGTCCAGCCGAATACGAATTCGAAAGGCTTCTTAGTTGCTATCACTCAGGTTGCTAGACTTGGCTCCAAATCACCGACGGAGTTTTGGATGTTTGCCATTGCCTACTACACATGTTTGAATTAAAAAGAATTGTCGTCGTCTTTCCTGACCGAGCTATTGAAATGGCTACTCGACTTTTGTTGTGTTGGCCCAGACGCAGTCCTTATCCTCTTCTTACTTGAAGATTTTGTTTATCATTCTACAGAATATTGACAAAACCCAGCCGCTGAAATGCCAGACTCTATTAAGGTCTTGGGCCTGTCGAGTTTGGCACCCATTGCCTTTTGTGGCCTCATCGGATTAGTCGCATCGATTCTGATCAATGCCTGCCGTCAGACGCTTTTCCACGCCAAGAGCGAACCGCCAGCTGTTTTTCATTGGATTCCTTACATTGGCAATGCTGTTTCCTATGGCATGGATCCTGTAGGGTTCTTCGTCAAGTACCGTGCGAAGGTATAGCCTACCAAAGACTCGCGCAGGAGCAGCATGAGCTATTATAAGCTTTCATTTCGCTAACCTTTGGTCAGTACGGTGATGTCTTCACTTTCACCCTTTTTGGCAGGAAAATGACCTGCTATCTGGGAATCGAGGGCAACGACTTTATTCTCAATGGAAAGCTTCAGGACATCAACGCCGAGGAGATTTACGGACCCCTCACGATTCCCGTTTTCGGAAAAGATGTCATTTACGACTGCCCTAATTCCAAGCTCATGGAACAGAAGAAGTTTGTCAAGTTTGGACTTACACAAAAGGCTCTGGAATCTCATGTTCCGTTGATTGAGAAGGAAGTGGTGGATTATATCAAGGTGAGCCCTGCATGGAAGGGGTCATCGGGTGTTGTTGATATCTCTGCCGCCATGTCTGAGATCACATTATTCACAGCAACGCGCTCGTTGCAGGGAGAAGAGGTCAGGCAAAAGCTGACGGCTGAGTTCGCGGGCTTGTACCATGATCTTGACATGGTAGGTCCCCCATATCCCCCCGTTGATATTTGGCTTCTCTAGATGCAAGTATGATACTAACAGCCTGGCCGCCTAGGGCTTCACCCCAGTCAATTTCCTCTTTCCTTGGCTACCTCTACCCCGAAACCGACGTCGCGATGCTGCCCACAACAAGATGCGAGACGTATACGAGGATATTATCATCCAACGTCGTAAGAATGGTCTCGAGCCCGACGACGAGTACGACATGCTCTGGAACCTCATGAACTCGAAATACAAGGATGGAACACCGGTGCCAGATAAAGAGGTTGCGTGCATGATGATCACGCTCCTCATGGGAGGTCAACACTCGTCATCTTCAGCCAGTGCATGGATCATGCATCGTTTAGCCGCACATCCCGACGTTGCAGAAGAGCTTTATCAAGAGCAGATACTGAATCTTGGCCATGGAGACAAAAGTCGACTCTCGCCAATGCAATATTCCGATCTAGACAAGCTGCCGCTTCTACACAATGTCGTGAAGGAGACGCTTCGCCTACATGGTTCCATCCACTCTATTCTCCGCAAGGTTATGAACCCTCTGGCCATTCCCGGAAGTCCTTATGTGGTCGGCACTGACAAAGTGCTGCTGGCCTCGCCAATGGTGACTGCCATAAGCGACGAATACTTCCCGGACGCAAAGTCCTGGAATCCTCACCGGTGGGATGAGCTACAGCCTAGCGAGAGTATCATTGATGCCAATAATGTTGTAGACTACGGCTATGGCGCAGTTTCCAAGGGTACTAGGAGTCCTTACATCCCGTTCGGGGCGGGGCGCCACCGCTGCATTGGCGAGAAATTTGCATACTTGAATCTAGGTGTTATTGTCGGCACTATCGTGCGCAACTTCAAACTGGGCACCATAGATGGAAGAACAGGCATCGTGCCGCCGACGGATCACACGTCCATGTTTGCGCGTCCAGTTCAACCTGGGCTCATCCGTTGGACCCGTCGAGAGTAGAAATATTGGCGCCGAATTGATGCAATTCTGAGACCCGAACATGATGTTCTCCCTCTCTCCCTCAATGTTTGTCCCTCTCCATGAGGTGAAATAAAGGTGATTGTACATACTTTCAATCGGGATTCTAAGCGCTATTACCTGGCTATTTTATGTTGAGCGGACTGGCTTATTCGAAATACTACATGCCTTACCCCAGCTAGCAAATTTGAGTTGATCAAGATCGAGGGTACGGTATCTGAAGTCGGTTAACATAGCTACATGATGCTTGTTCTACATCCTAAATTCAGAAGATGTCTGCGGTAGAATGTTGAAGCTAATCATCGTGTCAAACTGAAGCTTTGAAGTTGGGTCTACGCAGTAAGCGAAAGACAACAAGCGCCAACACTTCATTGTTAAACCTTGTTGCGAAGCGCAAGGGCCCATCCGAGCTGGAACATGTTCCTAAAAAGGCAACATCTGGATGATCATCCGAAGCTTTGCCGACTCAGCTCTCGAGCCCTGAAACCGTTAATAATCACTGACACCCTCCATTTCAAGCCGTCAACTTACCCCAATGTCATAGTCAAGGGAGCTACTTACTTTTGCTCTTCGTTCACAGCGACCCCAACAGCACGAATCATGGCACCTCCCACTTCATCACCTGATTTTAATGGTGCAACAGAATCAGAACGGTTGCTTGGCACTCGAAGTGCAGATTCGAATATCGAGCCAACATCATCCATCAACGGACAAGACCGAGAAGCCATCGCATTGAAGCTTGCCGCGGCAGCTTACTCTTTCGTAGTCGCGGGCCTTTTCGTGGCTACAATCGGAGTTACACTACCGCACCAGCAAACATATTACCAGCTCAACGAAATTCAAGTTTCTGCCATCTTTCTCGTTGGACCAGTCGGCTACTGCTTGGCATCTCTTCTCAACAGTCGCATCCATGAGAAACTCGGGCAACGCGGAATTGCTTTCATAGGTCCCGCATGCCATCTGGTCTACGCTGTAGTAGGCTCCTTCCATCCACGTTTTCCAGTATTCCTTCTGGGAGTCACTGTAGGTTCCTTCGGAGTTGGCATAGTCGATGGATCCTGGTGTGCTTGGGTTGCTGCACTGAACAACGCGAATACCCTATCGGGTCTTTTGCATGGCTCATTCTCGATTGGAGCTGCGACTTGCCCCTACCTAGCAGGGATTATGTTGTCTACGAATAATGGACAGTGGTATCAGTGGTTCTATGTGCTGGTAAGTTTCTATCGAAGGAACCTGGACAAGGCTTGGAATCTTTCCTGGTTGGCTACTAACACGCTTTCAGGCTATTGCATCTGCTGTAGAAGTGGTCTTTCTGCCCCTGGCGTTCAGACACGAGACTGCAGCGAAGTACCATGAGAACAAGAAGAAGCAGGGAAACCCTGAAGATGGAGTAGATCAACGAGCCATCTTCCGATACAGCGCGACCTGGATATACGCTGCTTACCTTCTGGCATACGTGGGCACTGAGTGCACTGTTTCCGGCTGGGTTGTCACATTCATGCTCCGCGTCCGCCATACGAGCACTTATGCATCCAGTATTTGCTCTTCTGGCTTCTGGGCAGGCATGGCGATTGGACGACTAGCTTTGGGTGCAGTCACGGAGAAATTGACCCCAAGACGGGCAGTCATCATTTACTTGGCACTTGCTCCCACCATTGTGGTGCTTTTCATGATAGCGCAGGTTCTGTGGATCTCGGTACTTTCGATGGCACTGCTCGGCTTCGTTATGGGCCCGCTATTCCCGTCCTGCATCGTTGAGTTCGTTCATTACCTACCAAAAGAGCTTCATGTTGGTGCGGTATCGTTTGTTGCTTCCCTCGGCCAAGTCGGCGGCGCCATACTTCCATACATGCTCGGCGCTATCACCCAGGTGGTGGGGCTCCATGTGTTTCCTTACATGCTTCTCTCACAATTTGCTGTCATTCTTCTTCTGTGGCTCATATCATATAAGGTGGCAGGGAAGAAGATACTCCAAGAAGAGCCTGTGCGAATAAGACAAGACTGAGTGGTACACATACACAGAGTTCTGTATGTTTGATAGCAAGGTGACTTGGACAATAAGGTGAAGGGGTTGAGTGCGGATCAGAGACGGGGTTTCTAAATACTATTAGTATCCCTATTATAGGGTAGTTAGTTCGAACCGTAGGTTAACGAAGAGATTAATTAAACTATATAAATTTCTATATAAATATAAAAAAGAGGTTCTAATTATAAATTAAGCTAGTTATAATAATTATAAATAGGGCCCCTAATTAGCCCTTATATAGTTAGTTATATACTATAATTAAATTAGATTTTTAATTTAATACTAATTTTTTCTTTTTTTTATTAATTTATTTATTATAGTTAGAAGTATAATTCGACCTCGGGCCCGTTTACTAAGTCGTCTTTTTTTTTTTTTTTATTCTTTTTATATAACCTATTTCTTTATTTATATATTAACTTTTCTATTATTTACGAATTATTTTAACTTCTTATTAAGTATTACTTTTATAAAAGCGTTAGTAAGGTTATTATTATTATTAATTTAACGGATTTTAAAAATCTCGTACTTTTTATATAATTACTTAAGGGCTATAATATCAATTATAAACCTCTTTTCTTTTATTATTCCTAATTTAATAAAGTATTTATATAATAAATAAGAATTGGTATAAATAACTATTAGGATTAATAAAAAGTTAAGTTAATTAATAATCTTTTTTAGTATTATTAAAATCGTATAGGCAAAGTTAATACCGTTAATTATATTATAAACTTTTAATATTAGTATATTTTTTATTATTTATTTATTTTTAATTAATAAGTAATAGATTATATTATTATATATAGTAAATTCGCTCTCGCTTATATTCTTATTAGTTAGGATAATAATATATTCTAATTACGAAATAAAGTTATTATTATTTATAAATAATTTATTAATAAAAACGTAGAGCTTATTAATACCGAGGTTAATTAAGTAATAAACGAGGCTTTAATTAAGATTTATTTATTATTACTTAAGCTACTTATTAAGTACTTTAATATCTTATTTAGCTAGATTTATAGCTTATATTATTTTAATATAGTTAAAAATTACCTCGGGCTAGTATATACTTATAATATATACCCTTTATACGAGCTTAGCTTTATATTACTTTTTAATATTAATTATATTTAAGTTAACGAGGGTAATCTTTTTACCCTACCCTTTTTATTAAAAAATAATAATTTCCTTTTTAATTATAAAAATCTTATTATTAAATACTAATAGGTTATTTATTATAAGGACCTCTTTTAGCTTAGTTATAAAGCCCGCTTTTTAAAGCTCCTTATCTTTTTTTTTTATAAAATTAATATTAAATAGGCTTAATATATCGTTAGTTTATATTTTAATAATTCTAAATTATTTACTTTTATACTTAAAAATTAATAAGTACGGGTCGTATATAAATATAATTATTAATAATTAATTAATATAAAAATCGTAGTATATAGTTTATTAATAAGTACCCGATTCTATAAGCTTATATAGTAATTTAAGTATTTTAATAATCGTACTTTCTAAGTACTTACTAGCTATTTCTTTTAATAAGTAGGCTAGGATTTTTTTTATAAGCCCTATAGCCGATTAAGTATAGGCTTAAGTAATATTACGGCTCTAAATCTCATATCCCTTTTTTTATAATAATATTATTAGTATTATTATTAATCGTTAGTTATAGTACTATATTATAAGTAATTAGATAAATAGCGTCGCTTTTTTAACATTACCGTACCCCTAAATTATATATTTAAATTTCTTATATAGTTAGGGTATTCCTTTTTCCTTAATTTTATATACTATTTATAATTTAAATATATAAAAACTTTTATATTTCTTAGGGTCGTAGAGGATAAATTAATAAACCCCTCGATTATATAAAGTATTTATTTTAATAAGATCTAATCCTTTATACGGCTTTTTAGTAATTATAATAATACTTTTTTTACGTAGTTTAACTACTAGCTTAAAATTAGCTTTTTTTTTATTATATAAAAAGTATTAAATACCTCGTTACTAATAATAAATTATTACATTAGGGCTTACTATTATAATTTTTTATAATATCTTATTAGTAATATTAGTACCCTTTTAGTAATTTTTTTTTTCTTATCGTTTATTAATATTATTATGATAATTTTATTAAAAATAATTTTTTATACTTTTACTACGGGTTATTTTATTTCCTTTAGCTCTTTTTTTTTTATAAGTTAGAAATTACTTTAATAAGATCTATATAATATAATCTAATTATAATAATTAATATTTTAAGTAATTAGTTACGATTTTTTATAATTACGTAAGAGCGCTCGTTAATAAAAATTAATTTATATAGCCTAGCTTATTATTAAGTAATTTCGTACTATACTTATATATCTAAATTTAGGGGTATATTTAAATTAGCCCCTATATTAAGTTTATTATATATAATAATTATTTTATTAACTTACTTTTTTATACTTACCTCGCGTAGTACTTATATTATTCTTTTAATTACTTAGGCTCGTTAGTTTATAATTAATAATAATAATAAGGCTAAAGTCGTTTTTAAATATATTCTAAATATTAATAATATTAATATAAGCTTATTAAGCCCTATAATATTATTATAGTACTTAAGTACTATTTAGAGGTATTTATCGTTAGTAAAATCGGGATTTTTTTTTTAATAATCCTAAACGCCCTTTTTAGTTATTAATATACCCTTTTTACTTTTTTAATATTATAATACGCTTCTATAAGTACGATTTTTAACTATATATTATAAGCTATCGTATTTTCCCTAAATTCTATTAATTTAAAACTCGTATTAGCGTCGGTTTTAATACTATTTAGCGGTCCTTAGTATATATTAATCTAGCTTTTTTATAGGGCTACTTATATTATTTTTATTTATAAATCCTAGAGGAATTGCCCTATTTAAAATAATATAGCCTCGTTAATTATATATAGGACCGGTTAACTATTTAAATAAAAAATATCGACGACGATTTCTTAATTAAAATTAAGCTTATTCCGTAATTTAAACTTAAATTTATATAGGCTCTGCGCATTTATTTAATATTAATAATATACTTTTATTAACTATTTTAATACCCTTATTTTAATATTATTATTACTTAATTACTTTAAGAAGCTATATAGCCTCGTAATTAACGAGTACCTAAATCTCTAATATAATTATCTAAGCTTATTTTTTATTAAATAATTAATTAACTTTATATTATTAATAAGCTTTATAAATATATACCCCTATTGTTATTTAACTATTTTAAAATAATTATTATTAAAGATTCTATTCCTCGTATTATTAAATATAATACTTAGTTAATTTATATTTTTTAAATATAAGAGAAATAAAGTATTAATAAGTAAAATATAAAAAGTTATCGTTCTAAAATACGTCTTTATTTTTATTGTACTTAGGGTAACGATCTTTTTACTTAGGCTAAAACTAATTTTTATAATACTTATTATTAACGTATTAAGTATTATTAGTACGATTTTTTATAATACTTAGAATTATATTTTTTTTTATTAACTATTATAATACCTTAGTATTTAGGATAATTTTATAAAAATTATCTAAGTTATACTTTTTATTCGTATAGAATACTTATACGAGCTTAGTATTTAAGTAATCTAAGTAATATAAAAAAGACCCCTCTAACTACCCTTAGAATTACTTAATACTATTTTTTTTTTAATATTAATAAAAATAGTATCTTTTTTTTAAGTATTAAAAAAATAAAATTCTATACTATTAAATTTATCTTTTTATCTATTTCTATATTTACTATTTAAAAAACCTTCCCTTATTATTTATAAATAAAAGCCTACTTATTAAGGGCTTTTACTATTTTTAGTTTATTTAGCTTTATATATCCTCTAAAGGCTAATAATATAAAAAAGGAGTAGTTAATATTATTAATTTTATTATAATCTAATTCGTTAGTATAGGGGGCAAGATCTTTTTTATTTTCCGAATTTTTTATAGGGGGTAAATACTCTAAGCCGCTATTATAGTTACTATTACTAAGTTCTATACCCCTAGATTTACCCTTATATATAATAAAGAATTAACTAAACTAATAAAAACTAGTTTTATTATTTACTATTCTTGACTTTTTATACTATTTATATAATTTAGTACGCTCCTTTTTAAAATAGTTACTTAACTAATATTTATCTTTTTTATAAATAAAATATTACTTTTTTTATTACCTTATTTATAAGTTAAATCTCTACTTATTTAATAAATCTAGGCCTTTTTATTAATAATTACTATATCTAATCTCTTTTCTTTTTTTATTATACGTCTAGTTAACTTAATATTATTAATAAGGGCCGTTATATACTTAGAAATAGGTTTAGTACGGTATTTTTATTTTAATATTAAAACTAAATCTTAGCTTTAAGTAAAATATTTCGTAGTTTTTAAATACCTAGTATAGGGTTATTTTTATTTTTAATATATACTAAACTATAATATAAAAATATCCGACTTTTTACTTATTAATCCCTTTATTTAACTAGGTTTTTATTAACTTATTAATTTAATTAATAAGCTTTTTAAGGATTTTTACTTATAATTTACCCTTTATTATCCTAATTATAAATATAAAAAAAATTACTTATAGTTTAAATAGGAGCTCGAGATTCTTATTATAGATCTTAAAATAGTTTCGGATTATATTAATAATACTAAAAAAGTCGTTCTAATTAAAATTATATACTACTTCGTAATAATAATTAGAGGCTTTATTTATAAATACAATATTAATTATTAAATAGTACTAATATTCCCTAATCCCGATTTTTTTATAGTAATTATAAAATATTATTAGGGTTTTTTATAAGACTTCGTACTTCCCTCTAAAATATAATTTCTTTTTTAAAAAGATTTTTTTAAGATCTATAAATTACTTTATATTTATTATTATATTTTTAAGATTTATATACGATCCTTACGTTACTACGTATTATTAATAACTTTAAGTTATTTATCTCTTTTTTTATTAACTAATTAGTACTGAATTTCGTATTAATAATAATAACGAGCTATAAATTAAAATAAATAGAATTATTAATTATTATATATTTAGTACTATATTTTACTTTTATATATCTTTTTATAATAATAAATTACTATTAATAATTATAAAAAAAAATCTAGGTTATTTTTTTTTTTTTTAAATTTATTAAAACGATTATATATTAAAAAAGTATAGGGTATAAAGGACTCTCGTAGTACGGTACTTTAAAAGAACTACTAATACTTATAAAAATAATATAAAATACCTCTTTTAATTAAATTAATACGGCCTTAATTAATAAAGTTATAATTAAAAAAAAGAAAATAGTATTAGCTAGATTAAAAAGGTAGACTTCCTAATCGTTTTATATTATTATATTTAAAAATAAATTATTAAAAAAGCTTTAGTTCGATTTTAAAAAGTATATATATAATTAAAATAAAAATCCGCGCTATTAAACTTACTATTTCTAATTAGGGCCTTTTTTTTTATATTTTATTCTAATTAGCCCTCTTATAAATACCTATATTTAATTATTTTTTAAAAAAGAACTACTAAGATTAATTACCCTACTTTATTTTAATTATTCCTTAATATTGTTTTCCCTAATCTTTTATAAAAAGAAATTATTTTAGATTAGTTTTAATTACTATATATAATTAATTATATTAAGCCTTTTACTTATTCTTTTTTTTTATAACCGCTTTTTTTATTTTTTTTTATTTTTTTTATTAGCTTTATTTAGTTCTTATCCTATTCCTCTTTAATAATCTCCTAATCTTAACTTTTATTATTTTAGTTTTTTTTAGTTTTTTTTATTAATAATAGTATTTAAAGAGTATAAGCTAAAGTTATATATATAGTTTTTATAATTAAATTATTATATTAATTAACTTATTATTTTTTTATATTTTTATTAATATTAGTTTTATTTTTATATATACTATAATATTATAAGAGGTCTTAATAAAACTTAGCTAGTTCTTAATATTAATATTTATTATTTTTTTATACGGCCCGATTATATTTAAAAAGTATATATTTAATAACTTCTTATTTTAATTAAACCCTTAATATTTTAATTAAAGTTTTTATAATAGAGCTATTCTTACCCCTAACTAAAATATTTAAAAGACTACTTTTTTAATTACTTAAACTAGCTTTATTAAGAGCTAAGCTAAAGTATAATAATAATTTAAATAGTAATATATTTAATAAAAACTACGTAACTCGACGAGTTTTAAAAATATTAATTAAGTATATAAATTAATTATTAATAATAGTATCTAAATACTAGTTAGTAGCCTTTATTAATTTAATTACTTACGGAGTCTAATTAAGGTTATTACTTATTAAAGATCTCTAAGTATTTTTTAGTATTTTTAAAAATTAAAATAATAAAAGTAACTTTTTAAAAGTAATAAGCCCTTATTTAAGGTTTTTAATTATTCTTTTTACTTTTTTAAAATATATAAAATTAATTAGAGTATAATAGCTATAATTATAAAAGTTATAAATTCTTAAATCCTAGTTAGTAAATCTAAAACTAAATAAATAAAAACCGGATTTTTAAAAAGTTAGTATTTTAAGAGTATTAGTTATAACGTAATTAGAGTTATTTAAGTTAATATAAAGCTTATTCTTAAAGTCCTAATTATATATTATTTTTTTAAAAAACCTACTTAGGAAAGGTCTTATTATATTAAAAAGGTAATTATTATTATATTAAAACTCGTAATTAATTTATTAAATTTAAATTACGTAAAGCTTATTATTAAACGGTTTAAAATATTTATAAATTATTTAATACGGGTTATAAGTTAAGTTAAGCTAGTTATATTAGATTGCGTTACGAAACTACTTAAGTATGTATAGATTATATTTCTATTTACTTAGTTATTATATTATAAGGATTATATAAGTATTTATATTAATTAGTTATTAAATATAAAGAGGTATATTAATCTAATTATAAAAGGCTTTTAATACTTAAATATTATTAATAAATATCCTCTTTAAATATTTAAAAACCTATTTTAAATTGTATTAATAAATTATATTATTTTATTAGTTAATAATTATTTTTATAAAATAGCCCAGATCGTTAGTATAAAAAGAAACAATTATTATATATACTAAAGTCCTAACTTTTTATATAGTTTTTTAAGTTTAAGGGTTTAGGGTAGGGGTTTTATTTAGTTTAAAAATACTTTTTTATCCCTTTTTAATTATAATTATATTACGTATTAAAGCGAAGTCTTATATTATAACCTTTATTATAGATCTAATCTTGTATTTTTAAAATTAATTTTTATATAATAAGCGTTTTTAAAAATTATAATAATTAGTTAGGACCTTTATTATTTTATAATAGTTCTAATTTATTTAAGTTTTTTAGTTTTTTAAATTTTTAAAAACTTTAGAATACTAATTAAAAAAAGGAAGTGCGTTTTTTATACTAAGCTAATTAGAATAGTTAAATTTAAAAAGGGTTAGGATTATTTAAAAAAAGCTAGTTTATTTAGGTACTAAGCTTAGATAATAGTTAATATACGCTTTATATTAATAATTCGTATTAAAATTAATAAACTAAAAATTCTTAGTATTTATAATAGTTTTAAGGTTAGTTTTATTAAAAGTAATATATTTATTTAAATTTTATCTTTTTAATTAGTATTTAGTATCGTTTTTAAGGCCTTTTATTATAATCAAACCCTAAATTCGTATTATATTTTTTTTATTATTTAGCTTAAAAAGAGAGATAAAAAATAAGGAGGTTATTATAAATAGTTAGGTTAGTATTTATATAATAAATTAAGAAATAAAAATTAGGGAGAAGTTTAATTAGTAATAGTTATAAAAAAGTAGTATCTTAGGTTTAAAAATATAAGGGAAGGCTAAAAAATATTTAAGTTAAAAATAGTTATTTAATAATAATAATAATAGTTAAGGAGGGAAAAAAGAAAAGTTAAGTAGCTAAGTAAAAAGCTACCCTTTTATACTAATTATAAAGTAGCTTTTATTAATTAAAAAAAAAAGCGCTAAATTACGAATAATAAAAAGGCCCCGATTTATAATTTAGTTTTTTCTCTTTTTATATAATAGCTATAATTTAGCATTAATTAGTTAAGAGGCTTATAATACTTTCTTTTTTAATACTTTAAATTTAAGGGGGGGTATATAGAGGCCTTTTTTTAATCCCTCTATTTTTTTTATTTTTTTCTTTAAATAATAGCTTTTTAATTATAATTATTCCTTTTTACTTAGTCTTTTTGTTTTTAATAATATAATTTACTTACTTATTATATTTAATATTTCGGTTACTAATAATGCATATCGGATTATTAAAACTATTTATTATAATATCTAGCTTTAATAATATTCTTTTTTTATTTTTAAAAAAGCTTATTTTTAAAAAACTTAAGGCTATAAGTTTTAAGAAGTTAGTAAAAAGTAAATTATAATAAGTACTACTTTATTTAATCTTTTTAATCTTAATTTTAATTTAACGTTCTTTTTTTTTAAATCCTTAAAACTACTAGTTAATTAACTCTTCTTAAATTAGTTAAAAAGCTTTATACCGAATTTTATATTATAAATCCTTAGTTTAATAAATATATTAAAAAATAAATAGTTTAAAAATTTTAGTAGTTAATTATAAATTAGAACGTTATTAAAAAGTACGTTAATAAACTAGGTATTATAAGTAAATTATTTTTATAGAGCTATTAGGTTTTTATTAATTATAATTACGCTAGTTACTTCGGCCCTCTATCTTAGTAATTAAATAAACGAACCCCTATTATTAATTTTTTACTTATCTAAGCTTATAGCGTTTAGAATATTATATTTTATAATTATTACGCGCGGTTTTTTTAAAAATATATTAGTTCTAATATTAAAAAGCTAATTAAAAAAATAATCCCCTATTTTAAGTACGTTTCTTTATTAAATTACTTTAATAATTAATATAATAATTATATATATTTTAAAAATAAGAAATACTATTTTAAAAAGAGCTAGGGTTAGTAAAATATTAAAAAATCCGGGGCCGATCCTAAATAAAGTTATTATTATTATTATATAATAAATAGTAATAAAGTAGTATTTCTAATCCTAGTTAATATTAAAAAAGTTAAAACTTTAATTTATATAGTTTTTAATTAAATCGAAATTACTAAGGCTAAAGAAAATAAGTATAATTCTATTTTTAAAAACGCCTCTCTAACGTACTTTATTAAAAACTACGCATTCGTAATTTATAAAAGTTATTAATATTTAAAAATAAAATAAATAGAATAAGAAGTTATATAAACTAAGCTAAATTCTAAATAGGCTCGATTAAATAGGGAACTAAGTTTAGATATTTAAAAAAAGAAGTAGGGTTTTTTAATATAATTATATAGTTAGTAAATAGGGTCGTCGGGTTTTTAATTATAATAACTAAAAAATAATTTTTTTCCTCTTATTATCCCCTTATATTTTTATTTTAGATCTAAATAAAAAAATAATTAGAGAATTAATAAAATTTAATAATATCCTTATAAAATAAATATTTAATAAATAAAATTCGTAACTTATACTAAGGATTAGTAATAATAAGGGGTAATTTACCCCTCTTAAGAGGTTTTTATTTATAATTAAGTTTATTTAATAAGAGGTTAAGTATCCTTATCCCTAAAGTCTATTATATTATTATTATAGTTAAAAAGTAAGATTGCGGCGTTAATTATATTATTTTATAAAAATAAAAAGTTAGCTAAGTTAAAAATAAAGTTATTATAAAGATTAACCTCGTTAAGTAATAAGTAGAGGCTTTTTAAAAATTTTAAAAACTTTTTAAGTTAATTATTAATATAAGTAGCCCCTATAATTAAGTTATTAATAAGTATCTCTAGTTAATATAACGACTCGTTTAGAGTAGCTAAATAGATATAAAAAGGTTTTTATTAATAATAATCGAGTTTTTTAAAAATTAATATATTAATTTTCCGTTAAATATTAAAAATAAGAACTAGATTATTAAGTTATAACTTTATTAATTAAAGGGAGTATAAGAAATTAAATTAGTTATAGGTTTAAGCTTAGTATTAAGCGATTTTATTAGCTATAACTTCCTAGTTATTTATTAAAGAGGTAATAGAGAAGTCGCTGCTTTCCCCTCCGGGTTTGGCGGCACCCCCGTTCGGGTATAGCGTCCTCGCCGCTTTGCACCTCTACCCCTGTGAACGCCAACGAACTGCGCCCATAAATACGCAGACACGGGCGACTCGCAATGACAACTTTCCGTACACTCTACAACTTCTCTTATCAAACTCGCGACACCACCGCTTCTTGGTCACCCCCTTTTCCCTTCTACCTGGAACATGTTTGCGGGCGTCGCAAGCCGGCTGCTCCCATTCCATGCCCTCGATACGTCGCTCCTCATTACGTCTCCGCTATGCATATTTCCGGGCGCATAACCAAACTGGACACTCCCTCTTTGCCCCAATCCACTCATCTTCGCTGTATTCATCCAGATGCCGAAAGTATACTGAACGCAATACAGGCAAGGGAACAAGGCTTTCGGCATGCATCTGGCGAAGATGCCAATAACTCGACTTGCTGAGTGAAGCTAGCGACACCGGTATCACCCCGCTCACCTTTTGTTATGACGATGCAAACGAATGGTACGCCTCTCGATGCTTTTCGGGCAGCCTCGGTTGCTACCCCTATTCCACTGCCAGCATTCCCTGTTCGCTCTGCGTCGAACCCGTCAACTACGACTCCTGTTCGGTCCGATTTGCGAAACGCGCTTCTTGGGTTTGCCTTGGTCAACGGCTATTGTGCGCGTCTTCGACACCTTGAACTTTCTACGAGTATGCCTCATGCTATGCTTCGGGAACTATACCTATGAGGCATGCCACCTGAGCAGAGGGTGGCATGATCTGTCCGGAGATGCCTCCTTTTCGGGAGTTAACGACTGCCTCTGCCGCTGAGCTGGGGGCGTGGCACTGCGCCGCTAGTCGGCGACTCCGAATTTTGCGAGGGATCATACAGGCAAGCTTGAGCTTCGGGTCACACCTTCATCCTCCGTAATCTCATTGAGTGGGCTAGGAAATGATGAGCTGAAGTTTGAGAGGGGCTGAAGAAGCGGTGAGGACGATCTCTGGTGCCATCCACGGAAGCACACAAGACCGTTAGCACTCTGGCGGATACGCCGACTTTGGTCGGGCAGCGCAACTCTACCCATGGTTAGTGTATGTCTATATATTTCGAAGAGAAGACGCCTTCAACTTCTTCTTTGAGCACTGCTTCTGGTCCTCTATATCTCGCCTGCCCAATCCTCTCTCCAGCCATGTCCGTCAATTTGGACAATATCTGTTTCTATCAACCACCAAGACCGGTGGTCCGTCAACGAGCACCCAAGGGAAAAGAACAACAGAGCAGTAGCACATCCCCCTCTAGCATGGAGGAAATTGTCGTGCAATCTGCGACTGAATCCTACACGCACCATCGAGCTACAAGCTCTAACGCAAACCCTGCTGCTTTTACCTCTGAGGCCTATTTGGAAACAGTCGGTGACGTGCTTGCCCAGATGGACAGCACTTCTTGCTGTACCAGCAGCGATTTTGGACCGGAAACATCATCTTTTATACCGGTGAAAGAGTCCACAGCAGTAGAATTAGACACGACGATCAACATTGGGACAGCTGGGACATCAGCTACCCGGTCATTATTCGAAGCGCCAATTCCCGCAACTTTCCGACTCTCCATGCTCACCGAAGCTTCAGCCGACTCACCGCCAACGTCGTGCCATGAAGCTGGAAATGAAGCGGACACAGCCGCTCCCCAAGCAACTGGCAATTATGCCCACTTGACACCAGAGACAACCCTTGATACCCATAGCGGAGCCATCACCTCGCCTTCTGGGCGGGAGCAACAAAACATCCCGCCACGCGTTTCACTGAGAGGCAGTCTTCCAGCCTGGCTGGAATGTTGTCGATCGCGGTCAGCTAGCAACGGGAGAACCCAAGAGGGCTTCGATCCTGTCGTGATTGCGCCAGGGATCTCTGACTCCACGATGCAGTCGACTGGAGGTGATCCAACGTCTCCGGCATCAGCATCATCTGCAACAACACCATCACGAGAAAGCGGATACAGCGTTACACCTGGTATTGATCGACTCGTCCTTGGACCAACCATCCCCGGGAAAACAACAGTCCCTAGCGTCGAGGAACCTAAGATCAACTCAGGAGGCGAAGCTGAGCCTGAAGCCATTGCTGAACCCTCTTCGACCAGCTGCATGTCATCGCTGGCGCCTCAAAGTGTCGTAGGCTTTGATAACACAGCCCTTATCTCCCTGACGGCTCCTCCATCTCCAGCCCCTTCAACTCCAGTCCTCCGCCGGTCCCGCAGGGGCACGGCCCCTATTGGTGGCTATGCTGAGGTTGATTCTGATACCGAAAGCAATGCTAGTGGGAGTCCGACCGCGTCTTCAGGTGACGACAGACCGTTTGGCAGGAGGAGCAGTCCCCTTGGCTCTCTTGGCCAGCCCGGTAACAAACGACGTAGGGCGTGCTCTCATGAGGAATTCGCCAGCGGAATAAGAGCGTCCAAAAGAAGTCGCGGATCGCAGGAAACATCGACTCAAGCTCTAACAACGAGAAGGTCGCGGCGGGTAGCAGAGCCTATGAAGCAGACTGATGTAATCAATCTCACACAATCAGAAAGCGCATCGGGTGAGGGGCAAAACACGGATCACGTTCTCGCAACATTCGACGAGTTTCCCCTACATTTCGCTCCTCTGACGAACTTCGTCCTCAAGCGCACCGTCGTCGGTCATGTGACGACGTTCACGATTGAATGGCAACAGGTGAACCCCCCTCACTATCGATGCCAAGCCCCGCCGAAGGTGATTCAGTCCCCACCCAGTCCTTCGCTGTCTGGGTCAGACCTCGCACAATTCCCACGAGGACACAGGCGGGCCTTTTCAAAAGACGAGGATAGACTTCTGTGCAAGTTGAAGCGGGAGGGGAAGCTTCGTTGGAAAGAAATCCACCGTCAGTTCTCTAACAAATTTCCGGGACGAACTATTGGAACACTGCGAGTTCGTTACAGTACCAAATTGAAGCATTGAATCAGTTTTTAAATTAGACCATCTCTCTTGCAACCGTTGCTTCGGCTGCCATGAATCTCTGGTGAAATCAAACATATTGATACGTGAAACGTCATGGTGACTAGTAGAGGGCGTGCGCTGCACATGTATCAGTTCATGGTCTGAGCCGGACCTTTCGGAAAATGACAGCTGGTTCCCTAGTCAGTCCGTGGTATACAGTTGATCTTGAGAGACAAGACAAACGACCCTCGCGTGAGCGTCATCCACGAACGATGATCAAGTACAACTTGACAGTCATGTGTGACTTCCACGAGACTGTGCTTATAGCTGATTGTGATTGAAACATGGTGTTGCTGGAAAGGTAATAGTGGCCACTTGGCCACACCGCCTGTCAAAAAGGTTTAACCCCACTATGTCCTATACCGCCTTCCCAGGCTCTGCTTGTTTGATACACAACCTAGCAATACACCGCTTGCCCAAAAGGTTCAAATGTCAGCAGCAGCCCCCCTGTCTTTGTCACACCACCTTCCCTTGAAAGTTGAGGTCTAATCGTCACCTCTGACCACTTTCCGATTACAGGGACATATCGGCTCAGAGCCTTGACCGCCCTCAGACACCGCCTACGCAATACGACAAATCGTTTCCAAGTACTTACCGCTTTATTGACCGCTTGCTTGACAGAGTCCCTAATCGATCTCGCGGGCTTCACCGCCTGCCGATTTAGCTCAACGCTGTACAAGACATATCTACACCGCCTACTTGATTGCGTCGCGTCCCTCGATGCTTTGCTTTGACCACCAGCGGACCATAGTTCGGAGGCTTGACCGCCCAAGTATACCGCCTTCCAAATGCACATCGCTCCCGTTCAGGTATACAGGCCGGCCGACCGCCTGCCCGAAACAGAAGTCATCATTTGCCACGATTCGTAAGTTTGAACCCATCGCGAAGTGCAGAACATGAATTCATTATCTCAGCCGTTGCTCTATGGCATACCAGACCAGCGTTGACATGCTTGTGATCCTGGCATTCTTCATCACTGCAATTCTCTGTCTCTTCGCCACCGCCGTGACCCAGACAACTTCCCTTGAGCGCTGTACCCATGCAACCAATTGGATTGGTCCCCACGCAATGGTTCCCTGGGATTACCCCTCTCTAACAGGCCTTCAGAAGACGCCAAAATGAATGGTCGGCTAACGAGAAGGGAAGAAGAACAAATAGACCTCACCTTGCTGGTCCGATAACTTGATGGACGGTTCAACAGAATGCTCCCAGCTGTCCGAGCCGCGACACTGAGGGGGCGCCTACAGACCCTGTCTCAGTACACAGCCTACGCACACCGGTTGTCGAGAATGGAGCACTCACACCGTGACCGACACCAGCTGTATGTACACCGCCTTCCCTTCTTCTCAATGGAGTCGACAACACACCGCCTGCCCGAAAGCATTATGTATGCTGCCTTGGAGATTAGCGACACCGCTTTCCTTAATGATCGGACGAGACACCAGCGCCACCAATGACAACCTTGAGAAACAGTGGCTCTTGGCCAGCATTATACACCGCCTACTTGATTTGACAACCATCTTTTTCAAGCACCTTCACCACTTTCTTCACCGCTTGCTTTAAGAGTCACATAGTGGAGAAGTGATCTCCTCCATAACCGGGTTGAGTTCCACCGCTTACCATATCGGTGATCTGCCATCCAAGAAGCTTGACCGCCTACTAAGTAAGGAGACCGTCTTCCATTTCACGTCATAGCTTGTCTAGGCCTTTTCCTGTTGAGACAAACTAGCAGATTTACCGCTTGCTGGAAAACAGAGCACTCAATATCTACAAGCCTTATTCCCATAACTGCCTAGCGCAGTGTAGCATATGGGCTCATTATCTCAAGCCGCTCCCACATGGCACACGTGACTAGGGTTGGCTCTAATGTTCTCAACTTTCAGGATCGTAGAGGTATCAAACAAACATGGATGTCCCAAAGGATTATACCGAGATACCGGACGTAGCGCGAAGAGGAGGGTAGAGATCGCGTTCCGCGAGCGGCGTGATGCCGCAAACCAGAAGAGCTCATGGCGCGATGCCCTTTACACCACGCTCACGCGGTTCGGTAACGTCAACATTGCAATCGTCCATCTCTCACCCTTTACTGTACTGTATGTAAGCACACAATGTAACGTCGCACTATGTCACTGGACCAGGCACGGGACCTCGTGCCAGGGTGTGTTGAGGGTATCGCGAGTTATAGCAAGCCCCTTTTCTAGTCGCCCCCTTCCTCTCCTGTCCTTCGCGCTACGTCTTGTATCTGGACCTGATTCTACCAGCACTTGTTTACCTATTGAAGAGTCACGGGAGCTGGAAACCTCACAAACTCTGGGGAATGCCCCATGGGGTTGTTTTGAATTGCAGATGTAATTTATGCGCTTGCATCGCGTTCGTAAATTCTGTACATAAACACATTAGGTGCATTTGGCAGAGGAACGTTGACCCAGACCCGCTACATCTGTTCATGGGAGCTCGGAACGACTTGTTCCAGCGTTGGTCAGCAATGCAAGCGAAGGAAGGTTCAAATCACGAGCAGAATGCAGCATTAAGGACTACTGTATTCGAAGGTGAAAAGACACTTCTTCACTTGTCATCTTGCATCTGTTGAAGGCTTTTGGGACTTCGGATTCGGATGCGAGCTCGCCACTCAATGACGGCATTCAAAGCAGGTCCTGGATCCAATTGGCGCAAGAAGCGAGGCAGGCACCAACAGTATCGCGGATACCATGAGCTGCTTACTGCGTGTGTATGGAATTGCGGCCTAAGTGAAAGGATGTCTCCCAAACGCGGTGCTCAAGTTGGATGAAGCCGCTTGTAGCTAACGCTGTCGACTGTAAACGCACACAACCAGCTGCTTTTGGCTCGCGCCATGTTGGCTTTGTATTATGAAGGTCAGCTGTCAGCAATCTGCTCGATAAGCTAGTCTTGGCTCCCATGAACGGTTGTATCGTGGTCTCTGTTAAGGTCTCCCTGCTCCCTCTCATGTACCTAAGCCGTTCCAGGATCGGAAGGTACGTGCTCGACAGACAGAGAACACATGCCAAGCGGACCCCGGTTTTGCGCTCGATAGGCTACGTATGTACCTCAAGCTGTGATCGGAAGAATCATTCAACGTTGTTAGGTTGAGCGCTACTAAAAAGCTCCGAAACGCGCTACGTGGCACTAGCACGATCCACCGCATAGCAACTCTACGCACGTCCCAACGCTATAAATCTTAAGCCTAATTTAATGCCCGTTACTGTTACGAGGGAGGTAGTAATAGCAAGTAACGAGGACCTATATTTATAAAGGGTATAAAAACTATCCTTAAGAGCTTAACTAAACTAAACGTACTAAAAAATAACTAAAAATATAATTAAGTAAGCAACCGAGACTACTAGCAGTAGCTAGCTAGTAACTATACGCACTATAACCCTAAATAAGGAACGCGCAAAGCCTACTTAAAATAATAATAAAGCACTACTCCTAACAATAAGTAAGTAAGCTAAAGAGCTATACGTAGTAATAAAGATTATGCTTAATATATAAAAAAAGTTAGAAATATAAAATAAGAACGTTAAAATAGAACTTTACATAGTTATTTCGGAGCTATAAATAGTTAAGAGCGAGTTATAAGCTATTAAAAAAGAGCTAAAAATAATAAAAAAACGCGTAAAAAATAAAAGCGCTAAAATAAATAAAAGCTTTAAAATAATTATAATAATAACTATAACGCGGGATAGCCTAAGCGCATCTTATATAAACGTTATATAAAGCGGCTTAGGTAAGTAAGGTTACGACTTACAGGTAGCTATACTAAGTAATATAACTCTAACAAGCCGTAATAATACTTTATTTTATATAATTAATATATTAAGAATTAAAAAAAGTAGTAATAAGCTTAACGCGGGTCGGGTTTAGGCTATAGTAAAAAAGGAGATATATATAATAAATAAATAGGGTAACTAGCACTATCGGGCTATTATAATAAACTTAAGGAATGCGAATAGGATTCGGATTATTTATTATAATAATATTAAATATAGGCTTATTAAGTAAATTGCGGAAAAGAGCTTTAGTCCCGGTATACGAGTTTTATAGGACGAACTTTACTTTATAAAAATTAATAACGTAAAAAGAACCGAAATACTAAATAAGAAGGGTAATATTAGGGCTAAAGCGGTAGAAGTACTTAGCTAAGAAAACGAGACTACTATTACTAAGATATTTTAGCTTAATAAGAAAAATATGCCTAAGGCGTATAGGTCTATAGTCGTATTTATAACTAAGGTTAGTAATACGTATAAACTAATCTCCGAGGGCTTTTTCTATATTAGAAAAGAGTTCGGTACAACGATAGCGTTTAAGCAGCGGCTACGTCCCTAATAATACTATAATTACTAATAAATTACTAAGTATAAGGCATATTAGTACGCAAACCCCTAGGTATATAAACGCTATACTAAAATAGGCCACTACTATAATAAATACTATAAAATAATCGTAATATACGTACCTTATAGCGGACTATACGAGTCGTTTAATAAGAACTATTTAAAACTACATCCGCACTCTTATAAATAAAAAGGTCTAGATCCTTTAGCTTAATATAAAAAAATAGGCTAAGGTTTACGAGAGTTTAATAAATAACAAAGCGCTGCGCGACTTCATAACTATAGTAGTATAAGAGCTATAGGTATAGAGGATAGAAAATAAAACTATTATTATTTTAATAAAATATAGTAAATAAACGAGGATAGTACTAATAGAGTAAAAAGACGAAGGGAGATAGGGAATTAGGAGTTTACTATAAGTAAATAGAGAAATAAAAGTAGAATAAGTATTAATAGCGTCCTCGAATATTACTACGGCCATTATTTAGCTTCTAAATTAAAAGCTACTAGTAACGTCAGTATACGTACTAATATAAAAGCTAGAAATACTACAGTAAGTATATAACCTACTAAGATAAGCTATTATAAATATTTAAAAAGGAATAGGTAAAAGGGTAAACGTAGCCCTAGTAAGAGACTTTAACTACTATAATTACTTATAGGGAGGCAATAATATATTAAAGGGCCAGTAAGGCGAGGTAAACCCGATTATCAATTTAATAAGCAAATACTCGCTCCGCAGCCTCCTTCTACATAGTACGAGGACATAAAAAAAGAATAATATAGTAACAATAACTAACTTATCCCTCGTATTTAAAGAACTAATAAGAATAGTAATACGTTACGCCCTATATAAAATAGACTACGGGTTAAACTACTAAGTAATTAAGACGACCCTTAATATTACTACGCTCAAAATAAAAAGCTAACTACAGCTCCTCCTTAAAAACGCCCTATAAAAATAAATTAATAAGAGAGTAAAAATAAACCTAAAGTAAACGCTAATAAGAAGTATAATATAATAATAAATAGATTAACTAATATCCGTAGTATACGAAGTAATAAAAGTACTAACCCCTAAGGCTAAGCTATCCCCGTATATAAAAAAATAGTAAACGGCCGACCTCACTTAGTTATAATAAATTTATATATACTAAAAGAACTAGGTAAGGGTAGAGAAAAGAATAAATAATACCTAAGCCGAACTAAAGTAACGTACCCGCTTAGTAACTAAGTAATATTACGACGCTATCTAATAATAAAAAAAAAGCTATTAAGAAGACTTCTTAGCTAATAATATAAATATTTAAAAAGCTACGAAGTATCTCGACGCTAGTAAAAGGGCTTTTTTTAATAAGATACTTAAACTTAAAAAGGTAGATAATTCCTAAATAGAAAATACCGCAAAGTAGGCCGAAAAGTTATTTTTTATATTCTTCTCTCCTCTTTTTAATAAGATTAAAGAGGAGAGCGAGCGGTTATAGAAGTTACTTATACTTTTCCCTAACCTTATATTAAGAAAAGTAGAGAAATAGCTCTTTATAATAAAGTTATAAAAAGCTTTTAAAAAAAACGGTTTACTAGTAATAATATAGAAGTATATATAGCTAGTAGTAAAGGAGAGGGTACTTATACTCTTCTAGACCTTACTAAATAAAGGGATATTACTAAGGTAATAGTAATATACTAAAATTATCTTATTAAAGAAGCTAAATAAAAGTAATTATAGTATAGCGAAGGCTTAGTAACCGATCTCGCTTTTATTAACGCTTAGGAAAGTACTAAAGTCGGTCTTAATAAAATATATTTTATATATTATTAAAATATTCGGCCTCCTTTTTATAAGCTATTTTAATACTTATAAGTAGCGGTTAGCGGAATAAGCGCTAGTACTATTATAAAAGTATATTTATAGAGCGTAAAAAAAGAGAAAAGTAGTTAGTTTAGTAAGTTTTAATATTAAGGGAGCTTATAATAGTATATATAAGGAGAGACTACTTTAATAGCTTAGGGCGCGGGGTATCCCCGAGAAGTTAGTAAAATAGGTTAATACTTTCTACTCCCTTAGAATAATAAGCATCCTAGTTAATAATTACGAGTCCAGGGCTCGCCTACTACCATAAGTAGGGCTACCTTAGGGCTCGCTACTATTACCCATACTATTCCTCTTCTTTAATACCGACTTTATATAATACTAAATTAATAAGAACAGGGGCGCGCTAGCCTTTATTAATAACTATATAGCATAGGTTATTAGCTAATCGCGCAAAGTAAACTATAAAAGTATCTAGAATATTATTAATAGAGCGTTTAAATAAGAATAACGAAGCGGGGCAACCTTTAAAATAAATAAGACGGCTATTATTTACTTTACGTATAACTAAAAACTACTACTAGACTTAACTAGCTTTATTATTAAAAGCGATACTATTTAACTAAAGGACTACGTTAAGGTACTAGGGGTAATAATAAATACGAAACTATAATTTAAAAAGTATATTATAAACGTAATAATAAAAGGGTTAGAGGCCGTATTAAGGCTTAAGTAGCTTAAAGGCCTATTTCTAATAACGGCTAAATAGCTTTTCGTTATAGCCGTAGTACTAATAATAAACTATATATTAAATATTTAAAAATATAAATATTGCGCAGTATAAATAAAAATAATTAACTAAGTATAAAAAATTAGTACTTAAGCGGTTAAAAAAACCTTTAATATAGTAACTATAGTAGTTACTGAAATAGAGGTAAGTATATAATTAGTATAAAAAAGATTTAATAAAAAATTAATAATATTCTAAGTACGGATACAAAGCCTTCTTAAAATATATCCGCCTCGATATTTACGGGCAGTAGCCTTTAAACAGTTTTTATTACCCTTCTAATTAATAATAAAGGCTTATTATAACTAACCGCTTAATAAGCTAAAAACTATTAAAAAGTATTTAATAACTTTATAAAAAGCCCGTATTAATATAGTAATTAATAATAACGCAGTTAAGGCTACTAAAATAATTTAATTTAGGTAGGTAATAAGAATAGTAATAGGGAGCTCGGTAAGAAACGGAGTTATAAGCTATAGAACGGTTATAACGCTACTTATATTACTTAAAAGGGGTAGCGGTATAATAATAGCCTTGTGCATAATTAGTTTAGGAATAGAGCTAAACCTATATATAATAAAACTAGCGGTATTAATAAAAGTAATTAAGTCTTTTTTATAGAGGCTCGATTACTAAGCTATTTACGTATTTACTTATAATAAAGCGGCTATACTAATTATCCGTAACCCGTAGTAATAATCGGGCTAATAAGAGATTTATTAACTATATACTAGTATATAAAATTTTTAAAAAAAAAGTAATAGAGTTACGCTCTTCTAGTTCTTATTAACTATAAAGTTAAACTTAGTATAAGTAGCTAAAGCTATAATAAAAAAAAGTACGAAACTAAATAAAATATTATAAAAACGACTTACTAAAGCCTACTTAATAGTACTTAGGATCGCTTTATAGAGCGTATAATAGAAATATAAAGCTTTACTTAATAATATAAGAGTATTTTTAAAAAAAATCGATATAGCTTTATTAAAAAAATATATATGCGAGCTATATAATAAGCTTTTTTAAAAAAAAGCTAGTATTTTAGTATAACTGCGCACTAATATAATAAGACTAAACTAATACTTATACTAAATTAGAGTAATTACCTCGGCGTATTACGCTTATAAGTAAGTAATAGAATTAGTAGAGCATTTTTTTTTTTATTATATATAATAAATAGTATAACGAAGTTAGATATTTTAATAAATAAAAACGTATAAAGAGAACTTATCGTACTTTTTTAAAAAAAAAAAAGTACGTCTAACCCTAATAACTAATTACTAAACGTAGACGTTATTAAAGAGACGATTAAGTTTATTATAAATACGGGGAGGCTAGATATATAAGTTAACTAGTAGCGAGATTACATACTACTTATATTAATATACTAACTGACGATAACCCCTATATACCCTCGTATTATTAATAGTAAGACTAGCTTCGGCTACTAATAATAGGACGCCGAATACTTTAGGAGCAACTTTAAAATAGCCTATTACTAATACTACGAGTAACTGTAGCATTAGTATATAAAACTAAAAATAATATATATAGAGATGGATAAGACTTATATAGGCTTCTGGGAGGTAAGGATGTGAACGAAAGTAGAGAATATATAGATAATTATACGAGCCCTAAATAGCTTAGCCGGGGCGTAATAAACTATGTATATATATATATATTACTGCCGTTCTTAACATTTTCCAACACGAATACTCGAAGTCCAGTGCTTTTTTGACAAAAGTTTGCCTTAGGCATTAAGGGGTCAAAACGACGGAAATAGCAACACTAAGCAGCATGTCTTCCTTGAGGGATACCGATACGGCGCCATCGACCAATCGGCGGCGCTTAGCAGGCAGGCCGAAGTCTCGGTGATTGGATGAACGGAAGCGCCGTGAGGAATAAGGCAGACAAGGGAACGAGTGAGCCATCACTGGCATGGAGGTTGATCTGCACTCAGCCTTCTATTTATTGTCTCTGTCTCCCAGAGGCGGCATCAGACCCTTCCCGTTTATGTACGAAAATTCGTCCCACTCCTTGTGCGGAACGCTCGTGGTTTGCAAAGCCACCATAGCCATCGAGAGTCGAAAGCGAAGTCAAGTTTCTTGACGAAACCGTTCGGCGACATCTCCACTGCTTCAGTCAGCCTGGTCGATTGTCGAGCGTCAGTCCAATCTATGAACCCTCATCGACACAAAATTCTTCTCTAGGCTCCAACGCTGGCAAGCTTGTTGAGGCGCAAGCATGCGTCCTGTCCGTTCGCTTACCGTCTACTTCTTCCATCGTGACCTGCAGAGAAGAAGCGTTTAGTACACCTCTGAATTCGACATCGCTCGCAGAGACCAATGCAAGTCTGACCGGAGTCGATCGTGCCACTGTCAGAGGATGCCGAGCCGACCCGGCATCCCGTAATATATGTTTCGTTGACTTAACAACAGAGCACAGCCCCAGGTATGGGGCCGAACCGAATGCAGCGTCTTTTATCAACATCGGTCCCGATCACAACCCCAACTCTTCTACCCAACCGAGAACCAGCCATAGGCCTTTCTCGAGGTCCATCGTGAAATTGATAGATGAAGCAGTCGAGCATATCCACGTCGGTTAGCTATCATGTCGCGACCAAGCTCATTTCAGACAAAGGCTGGATCAATTTTATCCAGGACGGTATATTAACAACATCCTTTTTCTTGCCATTCTTCAATCAGTTTGTGGCACTTCTACACTTCACACCATAGACCCGTTGCTTATGCAGTTCTCGGAGCCGTTCTTGCCCTCAGGAGCCTATGCATTCGCCAAAAGGTTTGACGGTATAGTACTACCAATCAACGTCAACGCGGCAGATCAAATATCAGATCACAATAAAAATCATTAAATACTCGCAATTATCAACTAAAAAACAAAAACATTCGACACCTTTAGAATACAACCAACTACTTTTTCTCAATAGAGCATAAGGATCGATAAATATATCTCAGAACTTCGCGGCGCTGTCATTCAACTGGACAAAAGATCTCACAAAGTAGGTATCGCTTAGGTCATTCTTGGAGTATCACGTTTTCACTCACATCAACTAGCTGGGACCATACTAGGAGGACTCATGATGCGCTTTCCTCTGCGCTTACGCTCTTGAACGGTACTGGGGTCGAGCACCTCATCGTCAGGAACGATGGCCCACGGGTCCTGCCTTGGGAAAGCATTACCTGCGCAAACTACTCAATCAATGGGAGCTGCCCGCCGGCCGTCGTACCAAAGGGCCGCGGCATTCGGAACTTGGTGGCGGACCAAGCTCTGGATGACTGCGGATTCGTTGGCAAACCTGCGCTGCGTTAGAAGAAGCCGCCGTGACATCTGCAACGTAGAGAATTCCCCGAACTTGAAACCAGCAAAAGTCAGCTTCAGGGTGGCTGGGAGGGGTACGCAAGGGAGTCGTGAGACAATCCGCAGCTAGCCAATCGAAACTGTCGGCGGGGTTGCTCTGGAACATGTACGGACGCACCAAAGCCGTCGACATCGCAGGAAACGTTTCACTAGCCGCCCACCTTTCCACTTTTCTCCGATGTGAAAGAAGGCCGCAAATTTTGGCTTTCCAAGGATGGCTTTGGGGTTTTCCGGAGACTAGAATCTGCTTGTTGATTTTGATAATACCTCCGAGTGAGACTGCAATTTTGAAACAGATTAGACCATTATTGGCAGGGTGTGTTCATAGAAGCGGGTCGCATGCTATCAAGCCATGGCAACGGTTCCGTACTTTCGTCATGTCCCTTTCCTTTGCGCGTACGCGCATCTGCAAGAATCTCGTTGTACGTACTTCGCAGCCCGGTTCCAAGAATACCTCGAATGAAGGTCGTCCCTCTAAGTGCTGCAGGGATTGCAAATGGTGGAATGGATCTGTTTCCTCAAAGCTGTAGGTATTCCAGAATCTTCCCGAAACTTCATAGTACACTTTCAAAGGTAAAAAGCAGATTCGTGTTTCTGCAGCCCGAGTACCTCGATTCCAGAACAGATCCGATTCCAAGATCGCCTGCACTTCCGCCAGGTACCTCGATTCTGTTTCCTGTCTCCATAAGCATTCCAAAATCGTAGCACAGCCATGGCTTGCTGGACTGAAGGTACATCATAGACGTATCGTGGGTCTAGAAGACCGAGTTTGAGAGTGTGATGTCGCTAGCTCCAGTTCTGGATTGGAGACTCAGCAGGGGTCCGAAGTGATTGGGATGCCTCGGGCAAAAAGCTGGGAGTGGATCTGGAGGAGAGAGAGAACAACAGAGAACCGATGGGCTTCACTTGTGTCTGTGTACCTACTCTATCTATCGCTGGTCCAACGAAGAAGGGCGAGGACCCCCATTGGCCCCGCAAATTAAAGCCCAATCAAGAGACCTAGTCACCCTTCCGACTTTCCGTGGCTGTTGCCCTCTTTGCCCATGCGGCCTGTCAAGTTCATCATGCACAAGGCGCGAAGGCCATTCAATATGGTTGAGCACACCGCAGCAACTACATCGGGCTTTGGACCACAGTCACCCAAGGAATCGAACGACGATGATGTAGTCTATATAGGCACCTTCAAAGGTTTGCAGCGCCTTGCGACGTATTTGCATGACTAACAAGACTAGTAAAGGACACTTGCTGGCCGACCGACACGACCCGAAGAAGAACGGAAAGAAGTCGACTACCCAGTCGAGACCAAGCAGCATCGACGAAGCTGGGCTCTGGACTGACACGCCGTCGATACAGCGTCTACGTCAAAGATAGCCGCTGACATGACCTACAAATACATCAGGCTTGGAGAAACGAAGGATTCTGCCGGGTCGACTCGAGCTGTGTATGGGTTTTTCGATCGCGCAGGCAGGTTCCGTCGCCGTGCAGACATCGGGCAGTATGCCATTCCAGTGGATCTGGGAACCAGCTCGGGTGGTGCTCTTGTTACCCATGAACGAGTAGAGTATTCCTCACGCTTCCGAGGATTAACACATCGACAAGTCCGGAAAGAGTTTCATTACCAGCTGGGGAGGAAACTTTGTTCACAAACAGCTGATGGGGAGATATAGCTAAGCGATGCGGCTATGAGATATCCCTGTGAAGGGCTGCCGGCAGTCATACATCAGTAGGGGAAGCAAAGCAATATCCAAACTGACTTTGGTGAGAGGGGCTAGCGTAGCAGGACGCCGGTAAAATGCTGCGGCGGTACGGTCAGGTAGACGTAGGGAAACGCATCTGGGAACGGAGACAGTCAGCTCGTTACTAATGAGCTTGCTGCGCTGCTTCTCCGTGGCTCCTTGTGTACAGATTGATACAGACGAACCAAGAGTCGTTTGTGAAAGTTGCTTACATGGTCATGGTGTTATTCAGGGACTTGGAAGTATTGAGGAGCTGTGTGATTTACTAGTCACGGTCGGTTTGCCTTGATTGTGGCTCAGGTGTTCACATGCGTTCCAAGTTCACCGTCAAGGCCTCTGATTACCGCTACGTCGCGCCGCGCAGATTACCACTCAAACGGCAAGGGAACTTTCCAAAATTCTTAGCCTCGCTGGAACTCCTCCTTGATGAATGCACAGCCGGCGCGGGATACTAGAACCCATCTTCGCAATACTCGTATAGTACAGGACAACAATGAGCAACCCAAAGCGCCTCGGACGTGACGTCCAGAATACACGTAGCTTCAGTCTTGGCCAACGCATAGCTGATGCACTTGGTGATAACGGCGACGGCGAAATCACGACGTCATACCTCGCCAGGTCTGAGATCTGTATCGCGGAGCACTCACGTTGGAAGTAGTCTTTCGGCCTTCCTGCATCACCCCGAAGGGCAGGCCTTGGCGACCATGAATAAAGGTCTCCTCAGGCTGAGCCGCCCACCGGCAACCACATCGGGACAGACTGCCTAAGTGACAGTTGCCCCCTGGCTATCACCGAGTTGGCAACCGACCAGGGAGCAGCCACCGGCAGGGTGAGGGTCGCCTGGGCATTCATTCGCCTGGTCTGCGGGGTCATGGGGGTGGTACTCCCCGGTATGGCTGGCCCTGCCTCCGATGATTCGTCGACCCAGCCATCGGCTATGAGTTGCTTCCAAGTCCTTACATTTGGCGAACATGCCATACAAGAACAACCAGAATGCCAGTGTGCATACAGAGCCATCCAGATCCGAAAGAATCAGGGTCTATTGCGACTCCGGCTATAGAGCTATATTCTTAGGTTCTAACACCGGCTAGCTGCGCTAGCAGAAGGCTATCGCACCCATTATCTATAAATATAACCTTTAGGTCTCTAGATTCTCTATAAAACGCTTAATTACTATAATATAATCCCTTTAAAAAAATAATATATTTAAATATCTTTACGCTGCGCGCAGAGCCTTTTTAAAACTATTTCTACCCAAAGAGCCCACCTCGCTAGTACTCGCCTTAGCTCCTAACCCCGTGACTATCGTAACCTAACCCGTAATAGCTTTTAATAGCCGACCCTAAAAAAACCTCCTCGGATCCCTTGAGAAGTAACGCTCGCTATTTACTTATCTATCTACCTAATCTCCCACTTATAACGTCTTAGCCTCTACTAAACCAAGATCTACTTAGATCTAACGATTCGCTTTATTACTAAAACTTATTCTGTCTACTATGCTATAATCTATTTACGGTTTAATTTCTTAACTAGCGTATATTATAATCCTTTTAAAATAAGCTAGACTTTTCTTATGTACAAAATCTCTAGTACTAATATACGTAATAATATAAAAAATTTTTAATAATTTAATTACCCTTTTTAATAATAACCCTTATATTATTAACATAATAATATAATACTTTTACCTCTTAAACTACTAATAATCGCTTTATATAAATAGCGTATTATAGTTGCTAGAGCTAAAATAAAAAAAAGCCGTAAGCGTATTTTACCTACTTTTATATACTAAGGTATATATAGTAGTAGAGAAATATACTATTAACGGCCTTAAGGACCTCGTTATAAGTAAATTCAAGGCTACTACTGCATAGGTTTAAGATCCTAGCGACTTTCTATATACTACTAGCAAGGCCTATACCTCCACTATTAATACTAATTAGGGTTTATAAGACGCTATCCTCGAGGCGTTCGCTATACATAAAGACTTATTAAATAATAATAAAGCTAAGACAACTGTCAAGAGACTAGGCTTACTTACTTATGATCTTCTCATTTACTTCTATTAAGAAGGAAAATTGTAGTATTAGTACAATTTTACCCAGCTCGATCTTGCCTTTTATTGCCTCTTCTCTAGTCTTAGCGGATAGGTACTTATTTATTTATTGTATTAATTACGAATGAGAATGGCCCTAGGACTTTCAGACATAGCACTAAATATAGAACAAAATTTAAGAAATACTCTTACTTATAAGACCATGTCTATTTTTCTAAATATATTATTTGGCTACTTAACCCACGTAATAGTCTAGGCTAGCTAGTAAATGAGCAGAGTTATACACTATCTCACCCGTGCCATGCGCACAGAATAGCTAAGTAATTAGCACCTTTCATCGTACTTAATTCCTGCCCTAATATAAGTTAGATAAGGAGCTTGCGCTGCGGTTATCTTTAACTTGAGTAGGCATGGCCCTAATGAGTTTTTTAGTATACTAACTACACACATAAGAGACTACTTTGACATACTTACTTATGTAAAAATACTACCTAAGTAAAGCTACTTATGTAATATTATACTTAAGTAGAGCTATTTATGTATAAGTATACTTAAATAGAGCCGCTTGCGTAGGAATATACTTAAGTATATATCCGCTTATGTAGAGTTCTATATAAGTAAAACTATATACGTAGGAGTCCGCTTAAGTAAGCTCTTGGCCTAAATAATATAACTTAAATAGAAGAAGCTACGTACTAATTACTATTATTAGGGGTTAGTACCTTAAAAAATAGTATTTATAATTATAGTTTAGGATCCTACTTAGTAACTATCCTTAATTAATATAGTAGTTAAGAAACGGGCTAAATAAGAAATACTTAATATTTTATTTTACGCTAACTTTATTTTAGCTACTTAAAATACTTATATTCTTATTATATCTATATTATAACTAGTCCTTTTAACTTTTTTTTTTACTACGAACGTAAAAAAGAATACTAGAGATATATTAGTAGCTAATTTAATAAAGTATTGGTATAGACTAACTTCGCTTAACTTACTTACAAATATTATAATAATTACTGCTAAGAAAAAGCTTACGACTTTTAAATCTTAATACTTTGGACCGTCCGGCTTAAAATTAGTACCCTCTTTTATATATCTTTATATTAGCTCTATTATTATATAGCCTAGGTTACCTAAGTTTTTTTTACGGCTGCGCGGTTGATAAATTTCTTAGCTACTTAAATATTTTAATTAGTACTAAATTCGCTAATAAATAAGAAATTAAATAATACTTAGCCTAACCCTATTACTAAGGAATATTAAAATATAAGAATAATTACGTTAGCTATATTACGACCCTACTCTCTTAAAATAAACTAGTGCCTCGATTATATATTTACTTATAAGATAAAATAGGCTTTTATAAGAAGAGACTTATTATAAGATTATTATTAGGCGTTAACGATTAAGAAATAGGTTATTAATAACTTTTTATAATAATCGTAGTATGCGTTTATAAGTAATATAATAGTTCGCCTTATTATTATATATTTTATAAACTGAGATAATATTTGGGTACTAAACTAATTAAAATATCTTTGTTTACTGCGTAGATAATTATAAAAAGTAGCGGATATTTATGACGTAACTAAATATCCCTTTTTTTTTAGTAATAAGGATAAGATCGGTATTTTTTAGCGCTTACTTATATACGTACTAAAAGAATAAAACTTTGTATATTATAAACTTAATAGGTATAGAGCTAGACGGATTATATAATCTAGAGGTACTATACTTTAGGTAGTCGGTAGTAAAGTAAATTTAGAAGGTAGTATAGGCTATAATAATAGTTCTTATACTTATATTTAGTTAGTTAGGCTTAGACTTAGAAAGAATTTAGAGATAAATCTTATTTTTATTTTAGAGCTATAAAATAATTATTACGAATATTTTAAATAAGTTATCCTATAGTTAGTTACTTTAAACTTAGGAATTACAACGCCTAAGTATTCTAGCTTTTTTAATTCTAAGTAACTATCCTTCCGTATTGGTTAAAGCGCTCGATGGCAATCCCTTATTTATAAAAAGAAATAATAGAATATTAGCGGGGCTAAATTATAACTCCGGTATAATACTTATAAATTTAACTACTAACTATCGTATACTAGTATTATTCTTATCTTAGGTCTCTATATTAAGTATCTCTTTTTTTAAGTATACGAAAATAGTATAGAATAACTACTAAATCACCTCCGTATTAGTAAGTCCGAACTTAATTTTCTTATTAACGTAACTAGGTTATATTAGAGCGTCGTCTAAGTACTTAATATAGTTCGTTATTATAATAAGAACATAGCTATCCTACGAAGCTACGCTATTAAAGACGTTAAGTAATCTAAATAATAAAAGAGGTTTATAAGGCTTTAATAGGCTTTATAATATATCTGTACCTAAATTAGATTTATTATTATTAATATCGTAAGCTCGTATTATACTAACTACGTTAACGTCTTTAAGTAAAACGACGCAGCGCTAAGGAAAATCGGTAAATAAGGCCTTAAGCCTTATATTATTAATATTAGTAAAACTAATAATATAAATATCGAGACCGAAGCACCCGGTAACCAACATACTAAAGCTCGACTTTCCGGTTCTTAAATAGCCATATAATAAGTAGCCTTTCTAATATAGCTACTTACGATCGGTATACTAAAAAGAAGTATTAAAATCGAAAAAGTTATAAATATCGTCTAAGAGCGTTTACTTTAACTCTTCTTTTATAATAATAATTTAAATCGGCCTAATTTCTCAAGTTATAATTCTTTTCTAACCGTTATTATAATACTCAAAAATTAAAGTCTTATTTTTTAATATCTTTAGGTATTTAAAGCAGCATTCGCCCATAAGGTTTCATAAGACTTAAGAAGAACCGCTAACATAAAAAATAATCATTATCTTATAAAAAAATAGTACTACCTCGTTTTACGTACATTATAAATAGAGTAAATACCCTCTATACCAAAAATATACTCGTTCTCTCCACAGGGTAAATCAGAGGGGCTTCTTAGTTATTATATTACAGTCTAAATAAAACAAAGCTCGTCCTCGCCTACTATTAACGCTAATAAAAAATAAACAGGCCTTTTTAATAAAATCTTAAGAAGAGACCTAGTATTCAAGCATATCGTATATCTCATTAAAATCGTAAACGTCAGTTCTAAATACTAAGGAATATTAATACTATACTAAAATATTAAAAAAAAAGGACTACCAACTTAAGTAAATATCTACAAAGCCTCCCACAATATCGTATATAAATTTACTACTAAAAATAAGCAGTCCGCAGACGCATAATATTATAGCAAAGCTATCTAAAGTGCTATTAAGAAGCTAGTTTAACACCGCCATAGCGCTAGTAGAGCCAGGGAAGAAGATGTCCATTATGGAGACCCCAGTAGAACTCGAGTAATGCATGTTATTGAATGAAAGAAGGTTCTGGGAACTGAGATGATTGTCGAAGCAAACGACCCGATGGTAGGTCAGGTCGACTTGTCAACGAATTTAGCCAGTGATACGGTAGATAAGAGCTGGGTATGGCTGGGGCAATAGCATGTTTGAGAGAAGATGGGGCAGAAGAGAATTTTATAGCCCGTACGGCTACCATGACTTCTGCCAGAACCGCGGATAGAAGCCTTCTTGCCAGCCACTAAGTCAAGGACTGTGAGATGCAGCTACGGAGGTCTTACAAGGATTGGCATTTCCAAGGTTCTTGAGTGATGATCGATGGCTGTTTGTTGCTCGTCTCTGTACACCTATTCTGCAGGCCTGCAGCAACTCTCTGCTTCTCTGCTACTCGCTAACGATGCAAGATTGAGTGGAATGCGAAGTGCCTGTAAGTGTGCACCTTGCACTAAGTACTAGGAAGGATGCACTACACACCTCGCACTTGACTCTCGCTATTGCTAGAGGTTCATATTTGAGCTGAAGCTGCCGTTTAAGCATTTCTCCATCAGTCCACAGGAGACCAGCCGCATTGGAATCACCGGAACGACAACTGCAGACATTAGAACTTTGGATATTAGATGACCAGCCCTTTTCCTCGACCCAGAACGCCACTAGTCGCAGAACAAAGCCTACCATAGTCTTCACTCACAACACCATTTATGATGACCTAGGTTCCGCATAGTTGTGCCAAGCGTAGTCGCTGGAAGTAATTTGACCTTGTCACCACGCTCGCCATATAGTCAGGCGGTAACCAGTCAGGGAAGTGGGTCAGAAATATTCTCTCAATCAGCTTGTTCACCAGTTTTATCCACTTCCTCATAGGATCGGGTGACGTCAATTCAACAATCAATAGAGCTTATTGAAACAGACGCGGTAAACGTGCGCCCCGCAGTCGAAGATGAGTCTGGCTGTTCCTGGGCATAAATAAGATAACCAATCTTTTCATCATGTAGCAATGCTTCACATAGAGGAGAAACGTGATATCTCGAACCAACCAATAGCCTTTCATTTCTTCAGTGCGCCAAAACGTGCACCATGCACCTGCACGGCTTCTGAGTGCTCCACAAGGGCACTTCGATTGGAGTGCTTAGAAGTGTGCACTCCATCTGCACTTCACAATTTGGTGCACATTTTAGTGCACCATGCACACCTGAGTGCACTATCAGACTTAAATTGTGGGGACATCACATCCTAGTATCATTGGGAGAGAAAGTCGCCTCATCGTTGATTGCCACGATGCTACTATAAGATGTTTAATTGCATAAGAGGAGTAAGGACGTAATGACTGAAGCGTTTATGCAGAACATTCACATGTTTTATGATGAAAAAGCGATGCTTCTGCTACAGTGAGTGGCTTTGTTCGAGGGCCTTTATAGATGGTATTTTGCCTATCTCCTCCTACATGAAGTCCCAGTCTTTACGGAATCTTCGACTTGGTTCCAAATCGACCGAGAACCGGGCGATACAGTTGAAGAGATCACAATGGTTTTTGCCGTGGCGGATTGATTTTTGCATCTTGTGCAAATCCAACCCTCAGATGTCACGCCTTCTGTGCAATATTGACAACCAGGCATGGTTCCGACTCAATTTCGTTCTGCGACGTCAGCACGGCCTTAAGCGACGTCCTTCGGGTAGCGACTCACTTCTCGTGGTTGGGGATTTTCGGTCAATGACACCTCAGCTGCGAGGTCACAAGGGGTGGGCTGAGCACAATCTATATATAGCCCAGACGTGGCAAACCCGAATATGCGTGTGACTAGCAACAGGATCGCTTAAACGCACTAATGGAAATCCAATCGCCGAGGAACAACCTTTTTACGGGGTTGTTGGGCCTCAAGGTGCCACGAGGCTGCGAGCCCAGCATGCACTACGTCGGGTACATCGATCAGCGGAGGTTTTCTCGCCCTCGATGTGGACGGCTTGCATCAACAACCATGGCGACAGCAGCCTCTAACGACGGAACGGTCGATATCTTCAACGACACTGGAGCCTTTTACTTCGAAGACGAGCAATTCGGCAAACTGGTTCAGGAGGTGGATGATCTTGGGCTCTCCGCCAGTCGCGAAAGTTGGAAATTTTTCGCACATATGATTAATGCAAACTCTGTAAGCAGGTAGGCGTCGTAGCCCATTCTTGACTAACTCTCGAGTAGACTGTGCGCCGAATACTTCAGGGATTCCTCGAATCACCCAACCCGTACAGCTGCCATACCTTCGGTCCTGAGCCTCTCCAGGTTTTCTGCTTTTGGCCCAAGCCAGATCAGTCACATCGTCTGGTCTTGTCCTTATGGAGTCCAGGAACAAGGCTGGTGCTGTATCAGGGAGCACACAAGGCATCGCTCAAGGCTGTCCCAGCTTCAAACGGTCTATTTGAAGTACCTGGTGCGTCCTTGAAAACCCACGGCTCCAAGCCTGTGCCCTTAGATATGCCCAAGGGTGGCATGTGAGTGCAAAAAGACTGTGTAATCTATGCCATGCTGACATCCACTTGAACAGCATGATTACGGACGTACGACTCCCATTCGAGAGGACAGCGGGCTTCACGATCACATACGGTATGGAGAGGACAACTGCAGAACGCGACAATGCGTTTAGAGCCGAGATAAATGATCAATGAGCATGTGCAGCCATTTCCAATTATTCTAGAAGCGTCATCTCTCCCTGCGCTCGAGGCTGCCTCAACGATACTTCAAGATTCGGTTGTTCAGACACCAACATCAGTTCGGAAGCCACGCCTGGGCAAAACGATAGCGAGTTTCGCCCTGCGTTAGTGGGATAGTTGGACCATAGCGGAGTAGGAAATTCCGACATTTGACTCTGCCAGTCGATGTTGGAAGGTAGAAAAAGGGGCGGATGGAGCTGTATATTATTGGAGGACTTTGCGTCGTATGCAGTGCGTAATACTGGGTTCCGAATTGCAAAGGTTACGTCGTCAAGCCGAGGAGATAAGCCGTCACCTCCTATGTCGAGAGCTATGTCCGCTTTTGAAGTAGTAAAACCTGGACATTGCAATGCGTCTGTACTGACGACTTTAGTTCTGTCCACGCGCCTCGAAGTGCGATCCACATTCTCGCACGTATGCTCGATCTGGTTTCGTTTTACTTGTAAGTCCTTCTTAGCTTCGGCGCATAGCCGGAGGCATCTCCGTTTTGTATACGATCGTTGATGTTGAGGTCCGCCTTTTGTGCACTTGTGAGTAATGTATTTGCGTGCTCTGGTGAATGTACTGGAACAAAATTGGCAAAATTCTTTGCACTGATAATCTGGCTACGATGAGCTAGCGAAAAGCAGAGATGTGATAATGGCGGTCTTACGAATTGTGTAGTGTCGTTCAAGATCTTGCTTTCTTGCCAGTACAGCTTGACATTCTGGACATGCAAACGTCTTCTGTGGGTAGGATAAGTCCACCTCGTCAATCGGTCCTTGGTCTTGGGGTATCGATTTCGCTTTGTCTGCCGCAAAAACTGACGGCTGGGCATCGTTGGCGGATTCGACAGCTTTCGGGTCGGTTATCAGTATTGAGGAAGTGCAGGTGTCTGTCGAAATGGTGATGTTAGGTGTTGGATCATGATGGGCGAAGAGATCGTGTAGCCTAGTGAGCATTGCCGCAATTTCGGCCTGGTTGAAATAATTAACTAGTGTTTTTGGCCAATGAGTTCACCTTCTTACCTGGTAGTGCCAGACATGCTGTTGTAACAGGTCCGGCGTTGAAAACTGTAGCGAACACACATGGCACTGAATGTTGAGGACCTCAGTCATCATGACAAGTAAAGACAAAGTAGGCTGACGAAGAAAGATGGATGATTGGAGCAAGCAACTATCCTTCCTTTCTCCTCACATAGATTTGGTTATCAAAAACAGACCGTCACGTGAGATCTAAGTTGTAGACCAATTGTAGTCCTACACAGAATGCCCCACCGACCATGCTACGGCATGGGTCTTGTTGTCATCAGATGATAGGTCCGCCTTTCTCGAGTACGATTGTTTGGAGAAAGTCTTGTGGATTCACTGCTTCTGTTTCTATTGGCTTATCAGTCGCCAAGCTGAGCATAGCAAGAAACCCAGGCGAACTGCACGAACTCCACTAAGCTTTGACACAGGCACTCGGAGTATTCGCCGAATCGCTGGCTCAACGTCAGTGTTAGACTCGCAGCTGTCAGGTGCACAAATCCATGCACTTAGTCGAGCGAGAAGTGCACAGATTTAAGCACCTCGTTTAGATTTGTGGATCGGCTGTGTTTTCGATGTTGTAAGACGCGTACGAGGAGGGTCCGTGTCCTGAACACTATTGACAATGCTTCTAGTTGAGCCTGTGCTTTAGCACAGAGCAGTGCTATTCTTTAGAAGACCGCTGAGATGAGCGAGTTCCCGATGCCTTGATGCTGTCTTGGTTGAATACGGAAGGTGTCGACTTCAAAGACCGAGGTTGTAGAAATTTCCCTCAACCACAGTTCACATAGTCTATTTAAAAACCAGGTTTCCTATTCTTTTTTGCCAATACGTACGTTGTTCTCATCAGACAGTGTGGAATGCAAAGCCATGCTCGATTCTTTTCTCGACACTCTCGGAACCATTCGATACGAGTCCACTCACAACATGGACTCTTCCGGTTTGCTTCATTATAGAACTGCGAAGCTGAGAATACAGCGAATTGACAACATCACTCTGAGCACGGAAGGCAAAGAGCTTCTGTACGTCACGCCTCACGGCTTCATCGGCGGGACGGGCTTGGTATCAGCATATCTGATGCAACAGGATATTATGGATGAGCGGCTTGAAATCATCCATCATTCCACCAAGCCCATTTGCAATCACGCGTGGCACTTCCAAACCAGAGTCGGCAGCTTGTAAGTGTTCCGCCCGCGGTCTAGACAATGGCCTAACTTGCAGAAGTCAAGTCACTTTTACGTCGCAATGGCAAGAGTTTGCTCAGTTGCGCAAGTACGTATCCCGTGAAGGACCTCGATACATAGCAACCACAAGCTTCCCTCGGACACCTGGGGAAGTGATTGTCCAAATCCTTCCTTCTCAGCGAATCATGGGCAGAGCAGCTCAAACATGGTTCAGTCACCGGGACTCGCCCATTCTATGCTCGATAGACATTGATATCCAAGAACACGATCGAATCGTTGTTTTCCAGCCACAAAATCGCAGACTAGCGCCAGTGCTATCTCAGGCCTTGCCAGTCGCAACGACTGCTTCAGATGAATCAGCTGCGCAGACAAACTTGTGGTCTGTCACCAAGCCTGATTATGAAGCCGTGATGTCGACGGAGGAAGGACCCTGAATGAAGATGGAAGAAGACCATGTTCTTGAGAACACACCACCTTTGACAACAACCGACGGTGATTCTTGCGAGGCATACACCGTAGCCGGCAATCGGATTATCGATAACGCCGACTCTTCTGCGGAAGCAATTGAGCAGTGTCGTGTACACCCGCTCGGAACACGCACGCAACAAGATCCTCAGAGACATGATCAGAATATCATTCCTGCAACATCAGGACTACACACAAGCGTTGGTCATCCGCAAGGCTCCGCGCGTCGCGAGGATGCCGAGAATGATAGGTGCATCGTTGTCAGGCCCTGGTAGCAATGTGAGCAGTCTCGTGATTTATTTGTTTCTATATGAGTGGATTTTGAAGCCGTTGACGGCGATGGGAGTCAATATGAGGGTGATGCAAGGGCAAGGCTGGTCGGTTCATAGTGTATTGCTTTTCGGTTGTGCGAAGCAGGGCGTATCAAAGTGATGCCTGTTTGTTTGAAGTGGAGTGGCATGTGAGGAAGCACAGACCGATGCACCAAATCAATGGTACAATGCAGCCTTTCGTTCTCATATCCAATGCTTCTTGGGCGTTCTGGCTTTGTGCATGGACGGGCATTGGTGGAAAGGGCAGTGCCAAGGGGGAAATAGCAGCGTCCTCCAGTGCGTCCGACCAACCCGATAAGCCCGGTCCCTGTCGGCCTCGGCGCGTACCGTACGATGACCCAAGTTAGTAACCTAAAAAAGGACATGCCAAGTGACTGCTAGCCTCGTTTATGGCGCATCAGCGCCAAATCGAGTGCAGCGAGCGGGTTCCCCATTCGTTCAGTGAGGCGTTCTGATGACACGCTCTTCGCACTTTCGGGGCTAGAGGCCCTCGACTAATTAAAAGATACTTTTACCCTGACCTTGGCCATCTTTCCTGTCCCCAGCCTATTCGGTTGATTGTATTGGAAGGCTAGTGGTAGGTAGTATGTACTACTCACGCGTGGTTGTACGGCTATCGTGCCCTATATAGCCCAGGAAGTGGGCGATACTTGATTATTATCTTTATAAAGCTATAGTAATACTATTACGCACGGCTACTTATGTTTTTATACCTCTACTCGCTAGTCCTTATATCCGTCCTAACTAGAAAAATAGGGTGCGATGATTTAATAGGAGAGTCCCCGGTTATAACCCTTTATTTCTAATAATAATATTCCTTATTTATAGTCTCCTCGTTACTCTTATAAATAAATAATCGATTCTTAGTTAAATAACGCCCTATAGCCCCGCTTCTGCCTCGCGTATATTAACCCGCTTACTTTTTATTCTCTAATTTAGTAAGTATACTTATCCTTATTAAAAAATTAGATTTATTTACTAATTAAGTATAAGAGAGCTTTAATAAGGAGTATAATATATAAGGTAACGTAGTTTATACTAGGTAGGGGCTTATACTTAACTGAGAGTTTTTTAAGAGTAATATAGTAGTAATAATAAATAAACCGTCCGTTGGTTGTAGTAACGTAGGGCGTAGCCTAAATAGTAATTTTAGGGTTATTAGCGATTTTAGTAATATATTTATTAATTTGGGTAACCGTTTGATAGAGTCCCCTTCTTTTTTTGTTATTACTTTTACTAATAAGGCTAATTTTATATTATACTTACTTATAAATAATAATAGCTAAGATTAGTACTCTAAAATTATCTTATCTATATTGTTATAAATTATTCCTCTTTATAAAGTCTAACTCTACGGGTTATTTACGTATTCGTCTGAACTAAGTAAGGAGTATAATTTGGGGGGGAATATGTTCTTATATTCCTATAAATCGCCTCTATTTTTAGAAATATTATTTTGCGCATTGCTATTGTATTAAGTATCGAATTTATTTCTAACCGTATTAATATTATTGGTAGTAATAACGCGTATTAGCTACTTATCCTCGGCCCTACTCTAATTAAAAATAATATTATATACGAACTATATAAAGCTATTTATATTACTAGTTTAATTAATTTTAAGCGCCGTATTGTAAGTATTTATAAATAAAAAGTGCTTTTAAGAAGTAATAAATAAAAGAGCGATATTATGGATAAAATTATTAAGATCTTGGTAGCGCTCTTTGTATTTCGTAGTAAAAAGTTCTTCGAGGTATTTACGATTCTTAGCGTATTTTATAGTAATAATAATATTAGTAAAATAGGCATCCTTATCGAGGAGTAGGATTATAATTATATTAAACCGCTGCTAATAGTTACCCTATATTATTTTTAGGTTGTGAAAGTCTAGCTTAGCTATTCGTCTCTAGGCCTTATTTTTCTTATATATTATTTTTAGTAGCTAGAAGGCGGGTATTTTGTAATTCTTTTTTAGGTATTAATAGTAGTTAAATCGTTGGTTAGGTAGTCGAGTCCGTTAAGTATACGGGCGGATAGTAAAAATAGAATTAAATATATAAAGTTCGATACGTATATTTATATAAAAGGAGAATATATAGAGAGAGAGGATGCTATAGTAAAATGGATAGCCGATTTAGAGGTTGGGTAGTAGAGAAGGTCCTATTTTTAAAATTAGGGGCTTCTTATATATAACGGATAATATAGTCTAGTTATTAGCTAGCCTTAGTACTAATTATAACCCGTTTAATGAGCAAGCGCGCGCTCTTTTTAAATATAGGCGCTAAACTAGCGCTACTTATCTCCGGTCCGATATATAGGTATAAGTACCTTACTGGGCATTTCCTTAATAAGGTCTCGATAATTACTTATAATACCTTACCTTAGCCCGTATTAGAGCCATAAAGGACCCCCGAAGCTATACTACCTTACTTACTTACCTTTATTATTAAAATAGGATAAGTTCCCTTAGTAGCGAATTAACTTAGGCTTTTAGCAACTCTATTAATCTATAACGGCATATAGACTAGGTTAAAGCAGAATACTAAGAGAATAGCTAATTAGCTAAGTAAAATAAGACCTATATAGTAACGAGAGTAACAATATTACTAACTCCTAGTAATTTTAAGCTTACCGAAGTTATTAAGGCTTTTTTTAACGTATCCCTCGCCTCGTTACTTAATACTCGTCTTATTTTCGCCTACTACCACTAACTACATAATACTAACTCTACTATAATTCCTTTACTATATAAAATTAATAAGTAGAATATAATTAGTATAATATAGCGTACGTAGGACGTAAACTTTATTCTATACGTTCTTCTTAATAACTATCCCTATAACCCGAGACCTACGCAGTTTATACTTTTATAAGTTCAGTATAGTATTTACTATGATCCTACTAATAATAACTACGTTCTAATTAATAAATTATATATAGATTTCTATTTTACTAACTTATATTCTTTAACGAGCTACCGTTACTTATTATATAACTAGACCGAGGTAATTAAGCCCGGTATATAAAGAATTTTGGTAGAGTTTAAGAATCTTATAGCTAAGTAATATATCGCTAACTTCTTAATATAATAAAGGTAATTTACTATTACTTTATATAAAGGCTTACTTAGCTTTTTAGCTTTTACTAAGCGCCTTATGTCTAGTAAGAAGTAAAAAACTAGTAAGTAATAAAAACGGGAGGGGGGAGAGGTAAAAGTCGTTCTAACTACGGTTATAAACGTAATACGTAAATTAACTAACGCTATTATTACTGATAGTACTAAAAGCCTTAGTCTTACTATTCTAACTTCGTAAAAAATTACTTAAACGGGTAGTATATTACTTCTTAACTTTACGGATAGAGGAGTTACCGTTGTCCGTTCTAAATAAGTTAAAAACAACGAGGTTAGTTATTTATTTCTAAGTAGAGGGGCTAGCGGGGTTTCTAAGTATAGTAATTAAACTACTTATAGACTTTATTAGCTTAAGTAAATTACTAATATATTATTAACTAGTCTCTTTACTAACTACTACTTAGCGTTATTAAAAAAAGTTATAGTAAAAGTAATTAAATATAAAAATAAAACGTCTAAAAACCTAATAAAATACGTATCGATTTAAAAATAGAAAAAAGTATTTTTAAAAAAGCTATATTATATATATTTTTACCCTAAAAACGAATAATATATCGGTCTTTTACTAAAAATAAATAGCTAAATATAGTTACTCTAAAGGCCTTTAATAGCCGCGTTTTTATTATACTTATTAAGTAGCTTCTCCTATCCCTCTACCGTAAGTTTATTTTACTATTTAAAGCTAGTAACAGGTAAAAAATACTTTATAATACGTTATCCGCCCTTACTTACTTTATGGATTATTAGGTTATTTATAATAATATTAAACTAGCTAATATTGCCTATTTACCTAAGCGCGGCGCTATTTTTTTAGATTTTAAACTAGCTATGATAATAAATAAAAAGGAGCTACCTAGTAATACCCCTTAATATATCCTGCCTAACCTTATTATATAACGAATACGAGGGACCCCGGGAGACGTATAAGCTTTAGGTATTATAATACTCTATATATTAAAAAAAATTACTTTTTTAAAAAAAACTATAAGAGGTTAGCTTATCTATAATATAATAAATTAATATGGGAAAGCTCGTAAGTACTTATTAAGCTAGCTTAATTATATTACTAACGCTAGGGTTAAGTTAGATCGGTTTAATATAATAAAAAAGACCGTTTTTAAAATACTAAAACCTAGAATTAATTCTAAACTCTATATTTTATAAATCGTAGCTAGCGTTAAAGATTTAAAAAAACCTTAAGTATTAAATTTTACTTTTTAAATTTATAACCGTACTTAATTAGGGATAAAGGAAAACTATCTAAGGTAAAAGATTTTATAAAAAAAAAAGCTTAGTAAATAGCGTCTAACTAGCTAGCTTCCCTAATATATTTAGGGAGCTATATATAACTAGGTAGTTTCGATTATTATAATCGGCCGTACTATTTTTTAACTTTACGAGTTCTATTTACTACTAAGACTTAGTTTTAAATTAATAAATATTAGAGCTAAGATCTCTTCCTAATTTATAATCTTTAATAACGTTTATAAAGTTAAATAGTCTTCTAAGCTTTTTTTTAAATATAGCTTTATAACTTTATTATGTAAAAGTTTTTATAAAAATACTTTATATATACTTTACTTAAGTAAGTACGACTCTTATATATTTATTAATACGCTTATTATATACGTAAAAGACTATTTTAGTATATTTATTTAGGTAAAATACTATTTAAGTAAAATTACTTACGTATAAATATGCTTAAATAGAGCTGCTTACGTAAGAATATACTTAAGCGTACGTAAAAGTCCGCTTAAGTAGGCTTTCGGTCTAAATAATATAACTTAAATAGAAGAAGCTACGTACTAATTAATACTAATTTTAAAAATATAATTCGTAATAAAGCTAAAAACGGAGAGCGATAAAAATAAGTATAGAAGAAGATATAATAATTATTTAATAAAAGTATATACTAGGAACTAGCTTATATTATTTACCTCTTTCTTAGCCTCTTTTCCTACTTAACTATAATTTTCTAATACTAAAAAATAGCTTACTCGCTTCTATCTAGTTTCTTAATAATCTATAACTACTCCTTTTTTTCTTAAATCTATACGTAAAGACGTAGTTCGTCTAAATATATTTAACGTAAATACTTAGTTATTCTAGCCCTATTTTTAAAAATTTTTAAGCTAATGCTAAGATCCGAGCTATTACTTTCGCTTTCGCTTTTATTAACGCCCTTATTATTATTATTATTTAAGTTATCTAAGCTCTCGTCGTTTTTAACTATCTTAGTATTTAACGGCTTAATAACTACTTTTACTATATAATTATAGTTCTTTACGCTATAGGAACTATTCTTACTCCTACTCGTTACGTTATATAAAAGCTTAGTAGTATGGTCCTTAATAAGCTTAATGAATAAGTAAAGAATATCTAATCCTTTTTAATTATTAAATAAATTAGTCATATTCCTAGCGAGAGCTTAAATAGTATCGCTTATCTATAGTAAAAGTTTAGTAAAAAAGCCGTACGTATAGTATATAACTAAGTATAAACTTATTAAGGTAGTAATAAAAGGGGAGGGTACTTAGTTAGAACTTTTAAAGCTAGTTTTTTTAAAAAAGCGATGATTAAAGAGAAGTAAAGTTATTTTAGTTATAATTAGTAGTCGTTACCTCTATTAAAATAGTAATATGTACAAAGTCCTAGCTTATAGAACTAGTAATACTATCTTACTATTAATATCTCGTAATCTCCTTTGTTTAGATAAGCGAAGGCTATAGCTCTCGTAATTATTTTTAATAGCCCCGCAACCTCGTTTTCCCTAATTAATAATAGTATTATTATTTTATAAAAAGATAGAGGCGTAATTAGAGGGTAGAATAAAAAGTATAATAACCTCTATTTTAGGGTCTTCTACCCTATTTAATAGGACGGTAGAAGCGTTAATTAAGAAACTAGGGGTAGAGCTTATTATAAAAGGCAGATAAACTATAGAGTTAGGTATTACGGGATAGTTTTTAAAGAAAATTTATAATACGGATATTTTTACTGAATTTTAAAACGTAAATTTAGGTCTTAGGACTACTAATTCTATAATACGGGTCTTATTATAAGTATTATTATAAGAGTTACTAAGTTTATTATTAATTAAGCTATTAGTATTATAGCTTTAACGGGGTTTACTGCTCTTATTTATCTCTTTATCTATAACGACTAAATAATATTCGTTAGTCCTAACTTATTTCGTATTTTAAATAAGGGTCGCTTACTTATATTCTTATTATTAATAAGAGAACTTATTAAGTAGAGTTATCTTATTATACGTTTAACTAAGCTAGAAGCTATAAAAAGGTTTTTAAGTAAAGAATTTACCTTTTTTTAAAAAGCGAGTTTTATAAAATAGTTAAGTAAGGGTATATAAAGTAATTAGTATTTTAAGTATAGCTAGATATTACTAAGAGAGAAGGATCCGGTTGTTACTGTTATAATATTATCTATCCTAAAAGGTAATATTAAAGCCTATATAGTATATACGATCTCGGCTATATTAAGACTTTTAAACTAATTAAAATTAGGGTTAAAATTAAAAAAGTTATAAAAATCGCTTATTAATCGTTAGTTATTATTTAAAAAAAGGAATATAATAAAAGCATACTTAACGTATAACTAATTATTTAGGCTTACGCTACCCCTAAATTTTTAATATTTTATTTAAGCGTAGTTAAGCTAGTTAGTAAGAGGGGTAATTATAGCTACTACTACTCTCTACGCTCTTATTAGTATTTTAATTATATAAGCTTCTACTACGCTCTATTTTTTCATAAAGCCTTCCTATAAACTCGATATCTAACTATCTAAACTATAGCTTAACTATCGTTAGTTAGAAAAGAAACGTAAAGTTAAGTGTTTTAGTATAAACTAGTTAGTATAAAAATAAAAAAAGGAGGGTATTATATAGGACGTTCGTTATCTATATAGTAATAAGTCCCTATTTAGGAGCACGATAGCTAAGCTAAATAATCCGCTTATTAACTTACCGAGGAGCCTATAGCTTCTATACTTACGTTAGAACTCGAAGCTAGGGAAAGTTAGTATACTAACGTAACGTAATTACTTAGTTATATAGAGTCTTAAATAGTAAAATATTCCTTTCTAAGCCTAGCCAATATCCTTAAAATATTAATAAGCTCCCCCCGCATTTTATTATTACTATTTCGTCTTATTAAAAAATAGCTATAATAGCGGACTTACCGGGCTAACTATTTACTAAGGGACGTATAAAACTATAGCCCTAAGCCTATAACTAAGTCTTACGAGCTACGTTACCGACTTTAAAATAAACTAAAACTATTTTAATTACTAGGGGCGCTCTTAATAATATAAATTATAGTTACTAATTTAAAATCTATACTTATTAACTAATGCGGGTATTCGGCTTTAGAATTATACTAAAAGAGGCCTATTTAGCTAAACTCGACCCTCTGTTAAGCTTAGTAAACCTTCTAACTAGTATAATTACTTATACCTAAGTATAAGTAAAAAAGTTATTTACCCTTTTACTATCCGGGCTAATTATATAATATATTACGCATAATACTAAATAAACTATATAATAAGCTTATTTTATTAAAATATAAAATAGGGCTCGTAGTTAAATAATTTTAAAATTATTATACTAGCGCTTTGGGATATTTTCGAGCTTCTTAGCGCCTACTGTCTCGTATATATAATATAACTAATACTAAAGCCGTTTTATTAAGAGCTGAGATTAGGTAGAGCTAGATACTTAGTATATTAAAACGAAAATTACCTCTTTAGGTAATTTCGTTAAGCTAAAGAGCTAGCTTAACTAAAACTTTTAAATAAAGTCCGGTTATTTATTTTTCCTATTCCTAAATACGGGTACGGAGATAACGAGTTTTAAAGTATAGCTATTCTACTTATAGTATAAGATTATTCTAATTTAGAAATATTATTGTTAGCGAGCTCTCGCCCCTCTTTTTATAAAAATACCGCTATATTTATAGCGCTGTCCTTTAAGAAATTATAATATTATAAAAACCTCCGTAACTATTTATAGCCGTTTTTAAAAACCTTACTTTAGCTAAATATTCCGCAAGCTATTATTTAATAGTAGAGCGTTTAGTATACTTTATTTTAAATATACGAGGCCGTTCTTATTACTATTATCTTACTAGAGGTGGGTAATAAGTCTAGGCTATAATTAAGACGTAAACTACTTAATAAGGCAATTTTATTAGCGCCAGCCATTATAATTCCTAACTAATGCGTCCTAAAGTATAAAAAACCCCTAGTAAAGTAGATATTACCCTCTCTTAGCTTATAAGTAAGCTAAAAACTAGTTTCCGTAACATATGCTAAGTTTCTCTCCACTACTACCAATACTCTAATTACTAATAAGGTAGAAGGATTATTAGTTCCTAAATATAATAATTCGTAATTAATACCTACCTCCCCTTGCTAGAAGAAGGGCTAAGACTAAGGGCCTCCCCCCGAGCGCTCGTTATAATACCTAACACAGCATATTAAAATAGTATAACGTCTCGGACCATTATTCATAGTCGTATAATCTCATAGCGCTTTTTATAATTACTATTTATCTCCTAAATTTCTAAAAGAGGCAATTTTAAGTCTAATAGTAAAGCGAGGTAGATATAGCTAGATAGGTAGAGGGCCTACGAGGATAAGTAATAGGCCTATTAAGCGCTTCGCTAAGCGTTTTTAATATTCGATATTAGTAATTAACGAGAAGAGTAAACGTAAAATACTAAATAAGGGGTAACGAAATTACTAAAAGCGGCTATATACTAAAAAAATTAGTAATACTATTATAGTAAAACAGAGCAAAGCTTACTAAATAGGGCGTACTATACCTAATATCGGCACAACTACTATAGGTAATTAGAAGTACCGATATAGGTCTACTTTTAGCTAGCTTTAGTTAGCTTTAGTAAAAACCTAGGTTTATTACTTAGGCCGTCGCAAAGGATAAGAGTTAAAAAAAGGCTAAGATTATATAAGGATCGAGGTAAAAAGCGTATATAAATAGGGCCAATAAGAGAGCTAAGTAGCATAAATAAATATAGTAAAAAAGAAAAGATATAAAGAGAACTTCGAGGTATATTAACGAATTAGGTAGGGTAGGCGCTCTTTTATAAACTTATAAAAATAGCAAGGGTTAGTATAGCCGAGAATTACCTAATATAATAGGTATTAAAAATAGTATGTTAGAACTGCTATTTCTAAAGGCAAGCAAGCCGTCTTTTTATTTACGTATAGATTCTGCGCTATTATTAAGCGCGACGTTTAATAATATTACGAGACTATCTCCACTCGCATCGTACATACCTTCTTCGATTAGTTCCTTAACTAGAAGGTCGGTAAGGACGGTAGGAAGAAACGTAGAATTAAGAAGAAAAGCTCGCTAGGTATATACTAGAAGGTCTTTTGACTCGTGTTCGAGAGAGCTATGGGTAATAGGATTAATCTAAAGTTGAATCGAAGCATATATAGGGAAGTTATCTCTCCCGGACCTAAGCCAGTCCTATAACTAACTAATCTAAGTCTTATAACGTTTATCAAAGAGGCACGGTCTAGATGATTAGCGGCGAGCCAATTGCTGTATAGTAATAGAAGACCTGATACAGCAGAATGAGACTACGCTTAGTACGACAAAGAAGTCCTTTAAACTCAAGGAAATGCGCATCCTTACCATACTCTTTCTCCTCCTACTAACCCCTACTGGTCCTCGGCTAACGGTAACGCTTAACCTATAATTTAAGGATATTCGGGTCGCTTTAGCAAGGGACCCAGAGGCCGGGCCATATAAGCTTCTTCTATAGTTCACCCCTGAATTCACTAAAACCTACCTCGGTAAAAGGAATAGTAGGTACGCTGCTATTCTAGTATAAGCGCCGCGGTTAGCTAATATCTTAGGAAAACATTCACGATCCCCAAAACCATATTTGATCCGTCCTTGCTCTTTAGCCCCCACGTTTTCCTATTAGGCATTATTTTCCGTCACCGAGCTTTTCGTACATCAAGTCCACCTTCGCCGCATCATCTTCAAAGCCTTGACATACATCCTGCTGAGCGAGAGCTTCCCTTACCATTAAGGGAGGGCCTTGACCAGACCTTCATTTTTCGTCGAGCTGTCGAGACGTTGACGGGCTATCAGATATCCCATAACGAACGCATATCTTACAGCATGATGGGGGCCTGGATCAAGAGAATCGGTAAACTCATGGGGCTCGAGGACCCTACGATAGCCTACAATCTGCACAACAACGCTGCCAATGCGTTTGATCAGAGTGGTCTGTCATGCTCAATTCCCTGTGCTGGCTACACTAACTATCATTATAGTCGACGTCAGCGAGGCTTTGAGAGATTTAGCCATGGGACACAGCAACTCCGACCCTTTCCAGAGGCACTATCTTGGGCACAACATCTCTGCTGATCTCTGGGGCATCGTTTGTGGACAGAAGCCCCAGCAGGCACTTCTTAAGCAGTCTTGCAGCGTTGGCCACTCCATCTCCCAGCGCCGTCCGATCGACCTGACGGCAGAGCAGTCTGCCTTTGTTGCGACGCATCCAACCATAAGAGCGCTTACGAAAGCCATCCAAAAACTGCCTCTGGGCTCCAAAGAATACAAAGAAGCCAAAAGAGATCTGAAACAGCAAATCAGGGACGAATGGGCTGATAAGCAAGCCACAGCCGACATCGAACGCCAAATTCACGGCGTTGGGTTTGCCAAACCGGCGACAATGGATCCCTGTCGCCCTCAGAGACCAGCACAAAAGCGATTGCTCGCCAAACTCACAGC